>NC_138725.1:21676970-21899470 GCF_965113295.1 Leuciscus leuciscus | reverse complement strand
TTTTTAGAGGGAATATTCGAACGTCATTTTTGAGCAATTTTGACAGCCCTAGTGTATGTGTGAGTGTGTGTGTGAGAGAGAGAGAGTGTGTGTGTGTGAGAGATAGATAGAGAGAGAGTGTGTGTGTGATAGAGAGAGACAGTGTGTGTGTGAGAAAGACAGTGTGTGTGTGAGAAAGAGGCAGTGTATGTGTGAGTGTGTGTGTTTGAGAGAGAGAGAGTGTGTGTGTGTGAGAGAAAGACTGTGTGTGTGTGTGAGAGAGAGAAAGACTGTGTGTGTGTGTGTGTGTGTGTGTGTGTGTGTGTGTGTGTGAGAGAGAGAGAGAGAGAGAGAGAGAGAGAGAGGTAGAGAGAGAGTGTGTGTGTGTGTGAGATTGAGAGAGAGACTGACCTTAGTGTTATATCCAGCATGTCTAGAAACTTTGTGGCTACTTCCAGGTTTGCCTCATTGTAAACCCTTGCAAGTGTGACAAATTGCTTATCAGTGTTTCTGTTGTTGGACTCGTCATCACATAAAAGAGAGAAAGGCTGGGATTTACAGATTGATGTCACATCTTCATCCATGTGCAGAGCTATGGCACCTGTGCAGCAAAACTGTGAAGTTAACATTAACTTACATTGACTGTCAACTAAAGCCATCCTTACACCAGAAGACTTTGACAAGATTTGGGAAAGATTCTTGAAAGATTGTAGTCTTTTGAGTAAAGCGTGAATGTGGGACATTAGTTAAAAGACTGCAATCTTTCAAGAATCTTTGCGAAATCTTGTCAGTCTTCTGATGTATGGGTAGCATAAGTAAGTTGTGATTCGTGAAAACCCCTCATATGGTGTACCCGTAGTAACGTTAACGTTAGAAGAGCTTAGCTTTGTATCTCAAATGAAACTCCATGAAAAATATATGTAGTCTTACCTTTAATGATTTGTGTAGCCTTTGTTTTCCCCAGAGTGTGTTTCTTGGCAGTCGCTGAACCCGGGAACATGTCAGCCACACTACGGTTGAAGTCGTCCAAAAAACTGAACGCGACGTTATATTTTTGGCAATTAGCATCGACATTTTCACCTCAGCTTTCAATATTTGTTCAGCTTCAGACGAGGCTCGGTTCACCAGGAATGATGATAAAGATGTTGTGTGCCTATAGCTGACTCACTCGCGCGCTTGTGTTTCAGTGATGTGTCGTGCTGCGAAACGTCGTTTTTCCCTCCATGACCAACACTGAAATTACAACGACACATTTTGCAGTAGGCATAATGTGGACCTTCATGGCTGCTTGTCAGGTATTGGAAGGTGGTCTCCCATTTACTCAGATATCGACATAATGTCCTCGGTTTTGGTTGGTGATTTTGGCCGTCGGCGTCCTCCTGATCCATCATCATCTACTCTTCTTGAAACTTCCCGCTACTTTTTCCCTCTTCCTCCCGCCCGCCGGCGCCGCTGCAACTGTCTTCTTCTTCTTCTTCGATAGTAGAGCTACTGTCTGTACACTGCCACCTGCTTTACTGGAGGTCTAGCAACACAAGTGCAAGCCACTTCACAGACACAGATAGTTGCGTGTTCTGAGTTAACACAATCAGAGCGTAAAAATACGGGATATTTTACGGGAAAATACTAAAACGGGAAGACAGCGGGAAAAGAGCTAAGATACGTGAGAAACCCGGAAAAAACGGGAGGGTTGACAGCTATGTTTACAATGTACCGTTGCCGGTCGCAATACCACATTTGACTCGCAATACCACATTTTTGTCATTCAAATACTCACGATGTTCGCAGTGTTTTCCCCCACGCCGACTCCACCCTTGCCACGCCCCCAACTATGACTAGATGCCCGGACTTTCGCGCCGCCATGGCAACGCACTGAGTGACATGACGTCATATGTAAACTCAATATTGTTCAGGTCAGCAGCGGTTATCAGACTTACGGACTAAAGTGTTACAAACGCAGTCTACAGCTTTCTAGAACATGCAAACAGAGTCTACACAGGTCGTATAGATTCAGAATCTGACAGAATACGGTGTAATTTAATATATATAACTTTATACAATATTATAAATTGAGTAAACGACAGGCAGAGATCAGTTATGTTCCCTAGGATAACGATAAGGCCGAGACGCAGGGCAACTAAGGTGACTGACCCGAGAGTCATTTTGGAGGACCACACAACAGGTACTGAGTTAATACACACCAGAACTGACACATAATTAGGCCAGTGCGCTTTTCACCATCTGTTTACCACAGTATTTGCAGTAAAACCATTGCAACTAACATAATGAACCATGGTTTTACTACAACAATTATGATGATTACTGAACTGTACTGTAAATGTGTCTTATGGTGTGACATAACAAAAAACTAAGAACATTTTCAATGCATACGAGACAAGCTTTGTTGTCATCCTTTCAAAACTGCTGAAAATCACCCCATTTTAAGATGAATGATGATTATATCTCCCTTATTGCAATACTCAACTGTTCTTTAAGATATTTTGAGATAAAAACACATCTTCTTTTATGCCAGGTCCCTACATGATTGGGGAAACACCGCCTATGCCAGGGCCCTTCTGGGGTGGTCTGGAAAAAAGTGAGTCATTATTACCTTTGTTTCATGATATTTCTACTAGGCTATAATTCTGATCCTCTGACATCACGTAAAGAAACTTCTTGTAGCTGATTTGCAGCAGATCAGAAATCAAAAGATTGAAGTCTTTTAAGATGGATAGTTTATTTTTAATTGTATATATTTCTCTGCTATATTTTATTTTTTAATTTTAGTTATATTTAGATATTTGTATATTTACAGTAGGCATAATTGGTCTGGGAATCAGACATTGTGTATGTTCATGCACCACGAGTCCGAGTCAATTTACTCTTCATGGACAGAGTGTATTTAATGAAAGTGTGTTTCATTCTCCTGATTTAAACATGCGTGCATTTAAATGTCATTTACTCATGGAATAGTAATATAGATCTTAGTATTATTTTAAGTGATGTATCATTTTCTTTAAACAACTATTAAAGATCATTCTCTGGTTTCTCCGGCTCTCTGGACTGGTGTCTGCACAAACTCGCTCGATCAGAAATCCAACATGGCGGCCATATGCAGCTAGCCCATTTCTCTAGTGTTCTTGGAACATGAACTAGTGAATCATTGAGCTGTAATCTGTGCTAATAAAACAGATGTTTCTAATCAATATTTGTTGTTTGCAGAAAAACAGGCAAAAGAGAAGAACATCTTCAAGAGAGGATTGCAGGCTGTCAGACAGTCCATCCAGAACCTCAAAACCAAAGTGCATCCTCTTGTGGCTGAGCAGGAATCACTGGTTCATCCAGACACATCCACTGTAGAGCCGCCAGCCGGCACAGATGCGCTCGAGTCCGAGCCGACAGATGGT
The DNA here is from genome assembly GCF_965113295.1 of Leuciscus leuciscus. Taxonomy (NCBI): domain Eukaryota; kingdom Metazoa; phylum Chordata; class Actinopteri; order Cypriniformes; family Leuciscidae; genus Leuciscus; species Leuciscus leuciscus. The sequence continues at coordinate 21,896,084 of NC_138725.1, read as the reverse complement.
GAGTCTCCAGTTATTACCACCCTGATTCATGGCCATTTCAGCCTGATGTTTCTGGTGTTAGTCTTCATTTTTCCTTCTCTACTCCTGTTGGCTCCTCAAATATGCAAAACAAATATATAAAAACAAATTTAAACACACACAAAAAACATATTAATGTAGTCAAGTCAAGTCAAGTCAAGTTTATTTGTATAGCGCTTTTCACAATACAGATTGTATCAAAGCAGCTTCACAGTATCAAATTAAAATAATACAACAAAGTTTGTTTCAAGAGGAATTTATTGATTGATAAAATTAAATTAAAAATCCCCAAAATATCCCCAACTGAGCAAGCCAAAGGCAACAGTGGCAAGGAACCGAAAAACTCCATCAAGTGACCTAATGGTGTCCTAAAACTCCATCAGGTGACCTAATGGAGAAAAAAAAAAACCTTGGGAGAACCCAGGCTCAGTCGGGGGCCAGTTCTCCTCTGGCATTTATGAGCTAGAGGCCGGATTGTAGTTTGAACTGTAGGATTATATGAATGCCTGGCTGAAGAGATGCGACTTTAATCTAGTTTTAAACTGGGAGAGCGAGTCTGAGAAACGAACAGTATCAGGAAGACTAGTCCAGAGTTTTGGAGCCAAATGTGAAAATGCTCTCCCTCCTTTGGTGGTTCTGGATATCCTAGGTATGACCAAAAGCCTTGAATTTAGTGATCTTAAAGAGCGCGATGGATTATAGGGCGATAGAAGATCCGTTAAATAGACTGGAGCTAAGCCGTTTAGGGAAGTCTTATATTTGAGAAGCATCACTAACTTGGTCAAATCTTTCTCTGTTTAAAAAAACAAACATTTTCACTGTGAATGTGTCTTATGGTGTGACATAACAAAAAACTAAGAAAAATAATACTCCTAATAATATACAAATAGCATGAGAGAGATTTATCTTCATTGTTAGACACTTATTTTCATAGTGTTTCTGTAGTGTAGGAACGGATTATGACATGGCCTGGGCATGGATGTGTCTTAAGGGTTCCTGTCATAGTTTTAACAAATATGCCTTGTATAATTTGAAAACATTTTTTTTTTATAATTATAACGAAATATATTAAAATATCTCCCACTTAAAACAATACTACTACATGTTAAATAAAACAACAAATTGGCCGTAACGTTTGACAGCTCTGGGAGAGACTGCGACATCAAACATATACTATCATACTGTATAATACAAGGTTTAAAACATTTAAATAGACACTTCAAGTTGTGTGAATGTGTGTGATTCAGTCGCTTATAGTTGAGATTCGGCTCTTGACAAACGAATAGCAGGAAAGGTGCAGTATGTAGTATTTTCAAGTATTTTATTTGATAGGCTGTTATTGACAACGCTCTGATTTCTGAGACGCATAAGGCAGCGCGATTGATTTGCGATCACGCTGTGCTCATTTCAGTCACAGAGTTCACACTCGTTCACATCACACACTCATTATTGTGTAGTTTTTTAGAGGTTTATGTATGATTTTGTGTTCAATCCTGGCTCTGCTACCCAGCAAACACTAGGAGCGTTTACACTAGGAGTGTTTGCTGATTATCTTCCCTATTATTGGGTAAAACTGGTTTTGAAGCCATTATCTGCATAGTGGTTCTGACAGGTCTTACCACAGCTTGTCTGACCCCTGTGCTGCTTCCCAAACTTTTCTCCAGGAGACCCCTATTTTAACATTCAAAATCCTCAAAAATTCAAAAGATGATTACTGAACTGTACTGTAAATGTGTCTTATGTTGTAGGAGACTATACTATAAGTGAAGAGATGGCGTGGTGCAGGAACATTGAAAGACTGTCAACGAACAGAGGTAAGTTTACAGTATATATATACACCTCTTACCTCGTTGATTGGGTTGATTAACAGAGTGTGGTCCACATGTGTTTAATTAGGTTTAATTATCTGAACCTGCTCCTCCTGAACTTTGTTAATAAAACATAATTTATTGACAACGCTCTGATTTCTGAGACGCATAAGGCGTCAATTGCGCTGATTGATTTGCGATCACGCTGTGCTCATTTCAGTCACAGAGTTCACACTCGTTCACATCACACACTCATTATTGCGAAGTTTTTTAGAGGTTTATGTATGATTTTGTGCTCAATCCTGGCTCTGCTACCCAGCAAACACTAGGAGTGTTTACAGATTATCTTCCCTATTATTGGGTAAAACTGGTTTTGAAGCCATTATCTGCACCTTTGGCGAGTACGGTATTGGACTTCGGCACATAGTGGTTCTGACAGGTCTTACCACAGCTTGTCTGACCCCTGTGCTGCTTCCCAAACTTTTCTCCAGGAGACCCCTATTTTAACATTCAAAATCCTCAAAAATTCAAAAGATGATTACTGAACTGTACTGTAAATGTGTCTCATGGTGTGACATAACAAAAAACTAAGAACATTTTCAATGAATACGAGACAAGCTTTGTTGTCATCCTTTCAAAACTGCTGAAAATCACCCCATTTTAAGATGAGTGATGATTATATCTCCCTTATTGCAATACTCAACTGTTCTTTAAGATATTTTGAGATAAAAACACATCTTCTTTTATGCCAGGTCCCTCCAAGCTGAAGGAAACTCTGTATTCAGATATCATGTCTCCAAACTTCTTACTGGAGCTGGGCTTGTCTGAGGACGCTCAGCCACTGGGAGGCGCTGTTATGTCCGCTAGGATAAGGCCGAAACGCAGAACAACTGAGGCGACTGAGGCGACTGACTCGAGAGTCATTTTGGAGGACCACACAACAGGTACTGAGTTAATACACACCAGAACTGACACATAATTAGGCCAGTGCACTTTTCACCATCTGTTTACCACAGTATTTGCAGTAAAACCATAGCAACTAACACAATGAACCATGGCTTTACTACAACAATAATGGTTTATCTATTATTGTTGTAGTAAAACAAATCGCAAAATATCCTTTAATCTGCCAGGAATAACTGTGACTCAAACTGTGACACAACAAAGAAATGTCCATATGGAAAAAGCTCTAAGATAATACAAGTCAGGACTTTAAAGTCATGTTCAGTTAAATAGACAAAATGATGCTGTCCTTCAACATTTTTAAAGGGCAAGTTCACAGATTTAAATAGACACTTCAAGTTGTGTGAATGTGTGTGATTCAGTCGCTTATAGTTGAGATTCGGCTCTTGACAAACGAATAACCCCCCCTCCACCAAACAACCCCACACCATAATCCCCCCTCCACCAAACAACCCCACACCATAACCCCCCCTCCACCAAACAACCCCACACCATAATCCCCCTTCCACCAAACAACCCCACACCATAACCCCCCCCCCCTCCACCAAACAACCCCACACCATAACCCCCCCTCCACCAAACAACCCCACACCAAACAACCCCACACCATAACCCCCCCTCCACCAAACAACCCCACACCATAATCCCCCTTCCACCAAACAACCCCACACCATAACCCCCCCCCTCCACCAAACAACCCCACACCGTAACCCCCCCTCCACCAAACAACCCCACACCATAACCCCCCCTCTACCAAACAACCCCACACCATAACCCCCCCTCCACCAAACAACCCCACACCATAATCCCCCCTCCACCAAACAACCCCACACCAAACAACCCCATACTATAATCCCCCCTCCACCAAACTTTACACTTGGCACAATGCAGTCAGGCAAGTACAGTTCTCCTGGCAACCGCCAAACCCAGACTCGTCCATCGGATTGCCAGACAGAGAAGTGTGATTCGTCACTCCAGAGAACACGTCTCCACTGCTCTGGAGTCCAGTGGCCGTGTGCTTTACACCACTGCATCTGACGCTTTACATTGCACTTGGTGATGTAAGGCTTGGATGCAGCGGCTCGGCCATGGAAACCCATTCCATGAAGCTCTACGCACTGTTCTTGAGCTAATCTGAAGGCCATATGAAGTTTGGAGGTCTGTAGCTATTGACTGCAGAAAGTTGGCAAAATCTCAATTCACAGGTGTCAACCTATCACAGCACCACGCTTGAATTCACTGAGCTCCTGAGAGCGACCCATTCTCTCACAAATGTTTGTAGAAGCGTCTGCATGCCTACGTGCTTGATTATACACCTGTGGCCATGGAAGTGATTGGAACACCTGAATTCAATGATTTGGAAGAGTGTTCCAATACTTTTGGCAATATAGTGTACATGGGGATGATTAGGATACATGATATGACATGACACACTACATGATATAAAACCTATGTCTATATCAATTCAAACAAATCGATGCTTTTCAAGTGTTTTTCCCTTTTTATTTAATGATTTCTTGACACTTTATCCCTCTCTCCAGCATCTCCACTTCAGTGCTTTTTACAGAAATTGGAAGAACTGCTGTATGTTGGAACCGAGCTATCCCACTCTTTTGCTGCAAGCCCCCAGGTAACAACCAAAAAACAGCAGGCACCGCAACCACCAAAGTCTGAAAACTTCCCGCTGGAGAGCTTGTCCGAGGACGCTCAGCCGCTCAGGAGAGTCATTTTGGAGGACCACACAACAGGTACTGAGTTAATACACACCAGAACTGACACATAATTAATCCGACATAAATGGACTTGTATGTAGCACAGCATATATCAGCAGAACTGTGCTTGTAATGGGCTCTCGGTGCACAAGATGGCGCCAGTGACTTTCCCATTTACTGCAAGGAGAAACTTTGAAACTTGGCTGGATATGAAGAATGTTTTGTACATTATAGAGAAGATGGTGATCTAGAAAACATCATTGTTATATTGTCCCTGCTGCATAGGACCAGCGGGCCAGTGCACTTTTCACCATCTGTTTACCACAGTATTTGCAGTAAAACCATAGCAACTAACACAATGAACCATGGCTTTACTGCAACAATAATGGTTTATCTATGATTGTTGTAGTAAAACAAATCGCAAAATATCCTTTAATCTGCCAGGAATAACTGTGACTCAAACTGTGACACAACAAAGAAATGTCCATATGGAAAAAGCTCTAAGATAATACAAGTCAGGACTTTAAAGTCATGTTCAGTTAAATAGACAAAATGATGCTGTCCTTCAACATTTTTAAAGGGCAAGTTCACAGATTTAAATAGACACTTCAAGTTGTGTGAATGTGTGTGATTCAGTCGCTTATAGTTGAGATTCGGCTCTTGACAAACGAATAACCCCCCCTCCACCAAACAACCCCACACCATAATCCCCCCTCCACCAAACAACCCCACACCATAATCCCCCCTCCACCAAACAACCCCACACCATAACCCCCCCTCCACCAAACAACCCCACACCATAACCCCCCCTCCACCAAACAACCCCACACCATAACCCCCCCTCCACCAAACAACCCCACACCATAATCCCCCTTCCACCAAACAACCCCACACCATAACCCCCCCCCTCCACCAAACAACCCCACACCATAATCCCCCTTCCACCAAACAACCCCACACCATAACCCCCCCTCCACCAAACAACCCCACACCATAATCCCCCCTCCACCAAACAACCCCATACCATAACCCCCCCTCCACCAAACAACCCCACACCAAACAACCCCATACCATAATCCCCCCTCCACCAAACTTTACACTTGGCACAATGCAGTCAGGCAAGTACAGTTCTCCTGGCAACCGCCAAACCCAGACTCGTCCATCGGATTGCCAGACAGAGAAGTGTGATTCGTCACTCCAGAGAACACGTCTCCACTGCTCTGGAGTCCAGTGGCCGTGTGCTTTACACCACTGCATCTGACGCTTTACATTGCACTTGGTGATGTAAGGCTTGGATGCAGCGGCTCGGCCATGGAAACCCATTCCATGAAGCTCTACGCACTGTTCTTGAGCTAATCTGAAGACCATATGAAGTTTGGAGGTCTGTAGCTATTGACTGCAGAAAGTTGGCAAAATCTCAATTCACAGGTGTCAACCTATCACAGCACCACGCTTGAATTCACTGAGCTCCTGAGAGCGACCCATTCTCTCACAAATGTTTGTAGAAGCGTCTGCATGCCTACGTGCTTGATTATACACCTGTGGCCATGGAAGTGATTGGAACACCTGAATTCAATGATTTGGAGGAGTGTTCCAATACTTTTGGCAATATAGTGTACATGGGGATGATTAGGATACATGATATGACATGACACACTACATGATATAAAACCTATGTCTATATCAATTCAAACAAATCGATGCTTTTCAAGTGTTTTTCCCTTTTTATTTAATGATTTCTTGACACTTTATCCCTCTCTCCAGCATCTCCACTTCAGTGCTTTTTACAGAAATTGGAAGAACTGCTGTATGTTGGAACCGAGCTATCCCACTCTTTTGCTGCAAGCCCCCAGGTAACAACCAAAAAACAGCAGGCACCGCAACCACCAAAGTCTGAAAACTTCCCACTGGAGCTGGAGAGCTTGTCCGAGGACGCTCAGCCGCTCAGGAGAGTCATTTTGGAGGACCACACAACAGGTACTGAGTTAATACACACCAGAACTGACACATAATTAATCCGACATAAATGGACTTGTATGTAGCACAGCATATATCAGCAGAACTGTGCTTGTAATGGGCTCTCGGTGCACAAGATGGCGCCAGTGACTTTCCCATTTACTGCAAGGAGAAACTTTGAAACTTGGCTGGATATGAAGAATGTTTTGTACATTATAGAGAAGATGGTGCTCTAGAAAACATCATTGTTATATTGTCCCTGCTGCATAGGACCAGCGGGCCAGTGCACTTTTCACCATCTGTTTACCACAGTATTTGCAGTAAAACCATAGCAACTAACACAATGAACCATGGTTTTACTGCAACAATAATGGTTTATCTATGATTGTTGTAGTAAAACAAATCACAAAATATCCTTTAATCTGCCAGGAATAACTGTGACTCAAACTGTGACACAACAAAGAAATGTCCAAAGATAATACAAGTCAGGACTTTAAAGTCATGCTCAAAATCCTCAAAAAATTCAAAAGATGATTACTGAACTGTACTGTAAATGTGTCTCATGGTGTGACATAACAAAAAACTAAGAACATTTTCAATGCATACGAGACAAGCTTTGTTGTCATCCTTTCAAAACTGCTGAAAATCACCCCATTTTAAGATGAGTGATGATTATATCTCCCTTATTGCAATACTCAACTGTTCTTTAAGATATTTTGAGTTAAAAACACATCTTCTTTTATGCCAGGTCCCTCCGAGATTGAGGAAACACAGCGTGCAGATCCTGTTGATCCTGAGCCAGAGCCCTCCTGTTGTGATCTGGATGACAGTGAGTCATTATTACCTTTGTTTCATGATATTTCTACTAGGCTATAATTCTGATCCTCTGACATCACGTAAAGAAACTTCTTGTAGCTGATTTGCAGCAGATCAGAAATCAAAAGATTGAAGTCTTTTAAGATGGATAGTTTATTTTAATTGTATATATTTCTCTGCTATATTTTATTTTTTAATTTTAGTTATATTTAGATATTTGTATATTTACAGTAGGCATAATTGGTCTGGGAATCAGACATTGTGTATGTTCATGCACCACGAGTCCGAGTCAATTTACTCTTCATGGACAGAGTGTATTTAATGAAAGTGTGTTTCATTCTCCTGATTTAAACATGCGTGCATTTAAATGTCATTTACTCATGGAATAGTAATATAGATCTTAGTATTATTTTAAGTGATGTATCATTTTCTTTAAACAACTATTAAAGATCATTCTCTGGTTTCTCCGGCTCTCTGCACTGGCGTCTGCACAAACTCGCTCGATCGGAAATCCAACATGGCGGCCATATGCAGCTAGCCCATTTCTCTAGTGTTCTTGGAACATGAACTAGTGAATCATTGAGCTGTAATCTGTGCTAATAAAACAGATGTTTCTAATCAATATTTGTTGTTTGCAGAAAAAGGGAAGAACATCTTCGAGAGAGGATGGAAGGCTGTCACGTCTTGGTTAGATATGTAATCCTCGTTCCCTGAAGGAGGGAATGGAGACGTAGTCGACTGATCGGGATCACGCTTAGGGAGTCTGTCATCTTTGGTGTGCGAGTTTTGCATCCACACTCAGTCAACAGCACTCCTGTTTGTGTTTGGGGATCTCTTATTCCGGTATGGAGATGGATTCGGTCCAACACATCTCCTGAGAAGAGCATGCTTTGGTCGGTGCCGTTAAGAAGTGAGAAAGGGTCCCATTGAAACCTTTCAGAGGCTCCTGGGGCGTATGGCAGACGCAGCCGCAATAGAACGGCTTCCTCCACGTGAAGACCGCTTCAGCACTGGCTTCATGGCCGAGTCCCGAGGTGGCCGTGGCCGAGCGGCACGCTCCGAGTGACAATCACCCTGGCCTTACGCCAAACCCTCAGCCCGTGATCAGACCTTTTGTTCCTCCGGGCCAGCCGCCCCTAGAACAAGTGTCCACCAACGCCGGCTGAGGGGCCACGTACAACAGGCATGCAGTAACTTTCCTTCTTTCTTTCTTTCTTTCTTTCTTTCTTTCTTTCTTTCTTTCTTTCTTTCTTTCTTTCTTTCTTTCTTTCTTTCTTTCTTACTAATCTATCTTTCTCTTTCTTTCTTTCTTTCTTTCTTTCTTTCTTTCTTACTAATCTATTTTCTTTCTTTCTTACTAACTAATCCACCATTCTTTCTTTCTTTCTTTCTTTCTTACTAATCTATTTTCTTTCTTTCTCTTTCTTTCTTTCTTTCTTTCTTTCTTTCTTTCTTTCTTTCTTTCTTTCTTACTAATCTATTTTCTTTCTTTCTTACTAACTAATCCACCTTTCTTTCTTTCTTTCTTTCTTTCTTTCTTTCTTTCTTACTTTCTTTCTTTCTTACTAATCTATCTTTCTTTCTCTTTCTTTCTTTCTCTTTCTTTCGTTCTTTCTTTCTTTCTTACTTACTTACTTTCTTTCTTTCTCTTTCTTTCTTTCTTACTAATCCATCTTTCTTTCTAACTAACTAATCCATCTTTCTTTCTTTCTAACTAACCCATCTTTCTTTCTTTCTAACTAATCCATTAGGGCTGGGCGATAAATCGATTTTATCGATTTACTCGAATGTGTAGTTTACGTCGATTTGTTTGAATGAAAATCGTTTTTCTCTTTAACATTCGCCGACGCTCGCCTCTGGGCTACCGTAGCTCCGATCAATAGGTAATTTGAAAGATACAGTTCAACTTACCGAAATGAAATAAAATCGATCGATCAGTGTTTTCAACTGCGGAAAGAGGTCTATAAAAACAGCTGGAGAACAATATGTCACGTAACATTACATTTACCTCTGGAAAGCCATTTAATGACCATAGCACATTAGTTGGACTTTAAAATAATTTCTGTAGAGAGGAGTATTTTGCTAAATATGATAACTATATTACATATTTATTATATTTTTACCTATATCATTAAAATAATATTATAATGTTGTTATTATAAAAAAAAAGCATTATATTTATATTTATTGTTATTTTTAACCTTTAATAATAATACCAGCTGACAGGGCTTTAAATTAACATGTATCTACTTAACCTAGTATTTATCCAAAGGAATCGATATTGAATCAAGATCAGAATCAAATCACAAGAATTGAATTGAAATTGTGAAAGCAAAAAGTAATAAAAACAGTAGCATACCAGTCATTGTACCATGTAAACATTGTGTTGTCACTAAACTTAAAGGACAAGTTCGGTATTTTACACTTAAATCCCTGTTTTCAGATCGTTTCTGATGAAATACAATGGTTAAGATTGAAATTTGGACAAATGCTGCTGGCCCGAGAATTTTCGGTTTCTGTGGTAGCACCTCCCCCCCCCCCCACCTCCACAATGGTTGCATAGGTGCACTGGAATAATCCTTCCTAAAACGCATTAAACTTTCGTTTACAAAGACGTGAAACTCACCGAGTGGTCAGGGGTGTTCACTGATATGCTCACACAAAAATCGCTGCAAAAGATGCTTTCCAACAGGTTTTATCGTAGTTTTTCATCCAATACAAGTCAATGGAGTTGGACAAAAACTACGATAAAACCTGTTGCAAAGCATCTTTTGCAGCGATTTTTGTGTGAGCATATCAGTGAACACCCCTGACCACTCGGTGAGGTTCACGTCTTTGTAAACGAAAGTTTAATGCGTTTTAGGAAGGATTATTCCAGTGCATCTATGCAACCATTGTGGAGGTGGGGGGGTGCTACCACAGAAACCGAAAATTCTCGGGCCAGCAGCATTTGTCCAAATTTCAATCTTAACCATTGTATTTCATCAGAAACGATCTGAAAACAGGGATTTAAGTGTAAAATACCGAACTTGTCCTTTAACAACATTATGTTTAGTTACCAAATGTTTTGACAATCACAATACACTTTATTGTGATGTATATATATATTTTTTTCACGTTCCCCCCCCAATCCCAATCCACCCATTTCATGTTATGTTACGTTATGTTTTGTTACATTTTCACTGTTTACAAAGGCAGGGCCTGCCATCTTGTCTTTTTGGCTTGTTGTTTCTGATTGCACTTTAACCCCAAGGGGGAAATCCAAATCAAATCCCAGAAGGGAAAATCAAAACAAAATAAAAGTTAAAACTTGTTTTGAACAATTTCTTTGTCATCTGCAGATTGATTTTAAGTAAGGGAAGAAAAATAAATCAATTTAAATCGTAAATCGGATTTTTTGTGAAAAAATCAGGGATTTTTTTTTTAGGCCATATCGCCCAGCCCTATAATCCATCTTTCTTTCTAACTAACTAATCTATCTTTATTTCTTTCTAACTAATCTATCTTTCTTTCTTTCTAACTAACCCATCTTTCTTTCTAATTAATCCATCTTTCTTTCTTTCTGTCTTTTTTTCTTTCTTTCTCTCTTACTAATCAGTCTTTTTCTTTCGTTCTAACTAATCCACCATTCTTTCTTACTGCATGCCTGTTGTACGTGGCCCCTCAGCCGGCGTTGGTGGACACTTGTTCTAGGGGCGGCTGGCCCGGAGGAACAAAAGGTCTGATCACGGGCTGAGGGTTTGGCGTAAGGCCAGGGTGATTGTCACTCGGAGCGTGCCGCTCGGCCACGGCCACCTCGGGACTCGGCCATGAAGCCAGTGCTGAAGCGGTCTTCATGTGGAGGAAGCCGTTCTATTGCGGCTGCGGCTGCGTCTGCCATACGCCCCAGGAGCCTCTGAAAGGTTTCAATGGGACCCTTTCTCACTTCTTAACGGCACCGACCAAAGCATGCTCTTCTCAGGAGATGTGTTGGACCGAATACATCTCCATACCGGAATAAGAGATCCCCAAACACAAACAGGAGTGCTGTTGACTGAGTGTGGATGCAAAACTCGCACACCAAAGATGACAGACTCCCTAAGCTTGATCCCGAACCAAAGTGCGTCCTCTTGTGGCTGAGCAGGAATCACTGGTTCATCCAGACACATCCACTGTAGAGCCGCCAGCCGGCACAGATGCGCTCGAGTCCGAGCCGACAGATGGTGAGTCTCCAGTTATTACCACCCTGATTCATGGCCATTTCAGCCTGATGTTTCTGGTGTTAGTCTTCATTTTTCCTTCTCTACTCCTGTTGGCTCCTCAAATATGCAGTAAAAAAAAAAAATGAAATACCATAAAAACAAACAAACAAAAAACCCCCCCATATATTTATGTAGTGAAGTCTGATGTTTGAGAAACATCACTAACTTTCTGAATTCAATTCAATCAGGGCCCTTGAGCTTAAAGGTGGTATCAGTGATTTCAGGCCCAAAAATATTTTTATCACATTCATCTAATCTTTCCTAACGATCCGCTAGCTGCCCGCCCCATAAGCATGCCGTCAAAAAAACGCGTCTCTGTAGGCAGCCTAGGCTCTGAGATCTGCACACAAAAACAAATGGTTTAGCCAAACACTCAAAACCAAAACAAATAGTGTTCCAACCAATCACCGACAGGGGGAGGGTGTTGTGAGGTTTGGAGCCAGCTTTTTCTTCAGCTCTGACTTCGCGTGCAGCCGTGCACGAGCACAAAACCTCACAACACCCTCCCCCCTGTCGGTGATTGGTTGGAACACTATTTGTTTTGGTTTTGAGTGTTTGCACCACGTTGTTTAAATAGCAAATGCATTTGCGCCCATCTGTGCACCCATGGGCTGCTGGTCTGAAAACGATGTGTGTTCAGGCGCATGGTTGGCGAGTTGATATTTTAAGGAACTGAAATAGACTGAGCCATTGACCGACTGAAACCTGGTCTAAAGTCAATGGCGCAGTATTTTTTGTTATTTAAACAGCGCCTATAGACAGGTCCACAACGCACTTCCACTGCTTATTACACACACAGCACACAACAGCAACAGCACACAAACATGCCAAATATTAAATATAAAAGGATTACATTGTAAAAGATTAATATTGTGTATATAAAGATATGGTGGAATCTGGCTTGGCCCGTTGATGGTCCAGATATCTTGCTGCCATATAGTGCAATCTGTTCAATTATTGCTTTTAGGATTTTTTTAAGAACAGAGGATCTCAACTGCAGCAGATTTATTTGAATTACAAAAACAAAGAAGGCAAGAATCAAATTACAGGATTAAGAGAAGAACTGTTTTGTTCTGTTGTGTATTGCTATATGAGCAGCACAACAACACACAAGTGAATGTAATCAATTAGCCAATGAGTAAACTTAGAAACAAATAAACAATGGAACATGAACTAAACAGGAAAGTAACATAGGAACCAAAGGAAACTCAACATAAGAGTCCACAAACTGAACATAACCATTACAGAGAGAGGCTGTGTGCAATTAAATGTGTTCATATTTTTTACAACTTAGCAGGTTGCGGAGAGATTTGGTCCAGCGGTATCTATCGGACTCCGCCATTGTAAAAAGCTAACCGGAAGAGCCGTATCCCTACTAAAAGACGTACTTCCGGTCTTAAATTTTGGCCTATTCGTGACATAGGCCTATTAATAATTTTAGACCGTAAATGTAAATCCACTCTCTGCCAGTAGGTGGCGCTTATGCAACTGCAGAAATAAATCTGTTTCCCTGGCAACCTCTGTAAACAAAGCAGCTTATAAACACTACACGTCATGCGGAGGGAAGATGAAGAGAAAATGCCATCAAAAGTTTCCTCAAGGCAGTCAGTTCCCTTCAGAGAAACATTCATAGAGTTTCCCTCAGCACTCGGTTGTAATGGTTGTAAAACCTCCCATTTGCGTAATTCTTTTAAAAAACAAAATGAAACCTACGCTGCATGCAGTGTGAGACTGTTGCTTACTTTGCTTAATACTGGACAGTATTTGCTGTGAGTTTTTCAAATCCTTGCGTTCAAATACAGTTTTAATGAGGATTAAAATATTAAACGTCGCAAATTGCATCATGGTTTATCGTCAAACTGGTAACACCCTCAAACAAGAGTGAGCTTGGAAACCCCTTGTAAATCTTTAGCAACCCCAAGTGGGGGGTCGTGAACCCCAGGTCGGAAAAAAACACTGTGCCCGCCCGACATGCCCGTGCGTTGATCAGTCCCTGCTTGTTGGACATTTTCAATAAATACGAGACAAGCTTTGTTGTCATACTTTCAAAACTGCTGAAAATCACCCCATTTTAAGATGAATGATGATTATATCTCCCTTATTGCAATACTCAACTGTTCTTTAAGATATTTTGAGATAAAAACACATCTTCTTTTATGCCAGGTCCCTACATGATTGGGGAAACACCGCCTATGCCAGGGCCCTTCTGGGGTGGTCTGGAAAAAAGTGAGTCATTATTACCTTTGTTTCATGATATTTCTACTAGGCTATAATTCTGATCCTCTGACATCACGTAAAGAAACTTCTTGTAGCTGATTTGCAGCAGATCAGAAATCAAAAGATTGAAGTCTTTTAAGATGGATAGTTTATTTTTAATTGTATATATTTCTCTGCTATATTTTATTTTTTAATTTTAGTTATATTTAGATATTTGTATATTTACAGTAGGCATAATTGGTCTGGGAATCAGACATTGTGTATGTTCATGCACCACGAGTCCGAGTCAATTTACTCTTCATGGACAGAGTGTATTTAATGAAAGTGTGTTTCATTCTCCTGATTTAAACATGCGTGCATTTAAATGTCATTTACTCATGGAATAGTAATATAGATCTTAGTATTATTTTAAGTGATGTATCATTTTCTTTAAACAACTATTAAAGATCATTCTCTGGTTTCTCCGGCTCTCTGCACTGGCGTCTGCACAAACTCGCTCGATCGGAAATCCAACATGGCGGCCATATGCAGCTAGCCCATTTCTCTAGTGTTCTTGGAACATGAACTAGTGAATCATTGAGCTGTAATCTGTGCTAATAAAACAGATGTTTCTAATGAATATTTGTTGTTTGCAGAAAAAGGGAAGAACATCTTCGAGAGAGGATGGAAGGCTGTCACGTCTTGGTTAGATATGTAATCCTCGTTCCCTGAAGGAGGGAATGGAGACGTAGTCGACTGATCGGGATCACGCTTAGGGAGTCTGTCATCTTTGGTGTGCGAGTTTTGCATCCACACTCAGTCAACAGCACTCCTGTTTGTGTTTGGAGATCTCTTATTCCGGTATGGAGATGGATTCGGTCCAACACATCTCCTGAGAAGAGCATGCTTTGGTCGGTGCCGTTAAGAAGTGAGAAAGGGTCCCATTGAAACCTTTCAGAGGCTCCTGGGGCGTATGGCAGACGCAGCCGCAATAGAACGGCTTCCTCCACGTGAAGACCGCTTCAGCACTGGCTTCATGGCCGAGTCCCGAGGTGGCCGTGGCCGAGCGGCACGCTCCGAGTGACAATCACCCTGGCCTTACGCCAAACCCTCAGCCCGTGATCAGACCTTTTGTTCCTCCGGGCCAGCCGCCCCTAGAACAAGTGTCCACCAACGCCGGCTGAGGGGCCACGTACAACAGGCATGCAGTAACTTTCCTTCTTTCTTTCTTTCTTTCTTTCTTTCTTTCTTTCTTTCTTTCTTTCTTTCTTTCTTTCTTTCTTTCTTTCTTTCTTTCTTTCTTTCTTACTAACTAATCCACCATTCTTTCTTTCTTTCTTTCTTTCTTACTAATATATCTTTCTTTCTTTCTTTCTTTCTTTCTTACTAATCTATTTTCTTTCTTTCTTACTAACTAATCCACCATTCTTTCTTTCTTTCTTTCTTTCTTTCTTTCTTTCTTTCTTTCTTTCTTTCTTTCTTACTAATCTATCTTTCTTTCTTTCTCTTTCTTTCTTTCTCTTTCTTTCGTTCTTTCTTTCTCTTTCTCTTTCTCTTTCTCTTTCTTTCTTTCTTTCTTACTTACTTTCTTTCTTTCTCTTTCTTTCTTTCTTACTAATCCATCTTTCTTTCTAACTAACTAATCCACCTTTCTTTCTTTCTTTCTTTCTTTCTTTCTTACTTTCTTTCTTACTAATCTATCTTTCTTTCTCTTTCTTTCTTTCTCTTTCTTTCGTTCTTTCTTTCTTACTTACTTTCTTTCTTTCTTTCTTTCTCTTTCTTTCTTTCTTACTAATCCATCTTTCTTTCTAACTAACTAATCCATCTTTCTTTCTTTCTAACTAACCCATCTTTCTTTCTTTCTAACTAATCCATTAGGGCTGGGCGATAAATCGATTTTATCGATTAACTCGAATGTGTAGTTTACGTCGATTTGTTTGAATGAAAATCGTTTTTCTCTTTAACATTCGCCGACGCTCGCCTCTGGGCTACCGTAGCTCCGATCAATAGGTAATTTGAAAGATACAGTTCAACTTACCGAAATGAAATAAAATCGATCGATCAGTGTTTTCAACTGCGGAAAGAGGTCTATAATAACAGCTGGAGAACAATATGTCACGTAACATTACATTTACCTCTGGAAAGCCATTTAATGACCATAGCACATTAGTTGGACTTTAAAATAATTTCTGTAGAGAGGAGTATTTTGCTAAATATGATAACTATATTACATATTTATTATATTTTTACCTATATCATTAAAATAATATTATAATGTTGTTATTATAAAAAAAAAGCATTATATTTATATTTATTTTTATTTTTAACCTTTAATAATAATACCAGCTGACAGGGCTTTAAATTAACATGTATCTACTTAACCTAGTATTTATCCAAAGGAATCGATATTGAATCAAGATCAGAATCAAATCACAAGAATTGAATTGAAATTGTGAAAGCAAAAAGTAATTTTCGGTTTCTGTGGTAGCACCTCCCCCCCCCCCCCCACCTCCACAATGGTTGCATAGATGCACTGGAATAATCCTTCCTAAAACGCATTAAACTTTCGTTTACAAAGACGTGAAACTCACCGAGTGGTCAGGGGTGTTCACTGATATGCTCACACAAAAATCGCTGCAAAAGATGCTTTGCAACAGGTTTTATCGTGGTTTTTGTCCAACTCCATTGACTTGTATTGGATGAAAAACTACGATAAAACCTGTTGGAAAGCATCTTTTGCAGCGATTTTTGTGTGAGCATATCAGTGAACACCCCTGACCACTCGGTGAGTTTCACGTCTTTGTAAACGAAAGTTTAATGCGTTTTAGGAAGGATTATTCCAGTGCATCTATGCAACCATTGTGGAGGTGGGGGGGTGCTACCACAGAAACCGAAAATTCTCGGGCCAGCAGCATTTGTCCAAATTTCAATCTTAACCATTGTATTTCATCAGAAACGATCTGAAAACAGGGATTTAAGTGTAAAATACCGAACTTGTCCTTTAACAACATTATGTTTAGTTACCAAATGTTTTGACAATCACAATACACTTTATTGTGATGTATATATTTTTTTTTTTCACGTTCCCCCCCCCAATCCCAATCCACCCATTTCATGTTATGTTACGTTATGTTTTGTTACATTTTCACTGTTTACAAAGGCAGGGCCTGCCATCTTGTCTTTTTGGCTTGTTGTTTCTGATTGCACTTTAACCCCAAGGGGGAAATCCAAATCAAATCCCAGAAGGGAAAATCAAAACAAAATAAAAGTTAAAACTTGTTTTGAACAATTTCTTTGTCATCTGCAGATTGATTTTAAGTAAGGGAAGAAAAATAAATCAATTTAAATCGTAAATCGGATTTTTTGTGAAAAAATCAGGGATTTTTTTTTTAGGCCATATCGCCCAGCCCTATAATCCATCTTTCTTTCTAACTAACTAATCTATCTTTATTTCTTTCTAACTAATCTATCTTTCTTTCTTTCTAACTAACCCATCTTTCTTTCTAATTAATCCATCTTTCTTTCTTTCTGTCTTTTTTTCTTTCTTTCTCTCTTACTAATCAGTCTTTTTCTTTCGTTCTAACTAATCCACCATTCTTTCTTACTGCATGCCTGTTGTACGTGGCCCCTCAGCCGGCGTTGGTGGACACTTGTTCTAGGGGCGGCTGGCCCGGAGGAACAAAAGGTCTGATCACGGGCTGAGGGTTTGGCGTAAGGCCAGGGTGATTGTCACTCGGAGCGTGCCGCTCGGCCACGGCCACCTCGGGACTCGGCCATGAAGCCAGTGCTGAAGCGGTCTTCATGTGGAGGAAGCCGTTCTATTGCGGCTGCGGCTGCGTCTGCCATACGCCCCAGGAGCCTCTGAAAGGTTTCAGTGGGACCCTTTCTCACTTCTTAACGGCACCGACCAAAGCATGCTCTTCTCAGGAGATGTGTTGGACCGAATACATCTCCATACCGGAATAAGAGATCCCCAAACACAAACAGGAGTGCTGTTGACTGAGTGTGGATGCAAAACTCGCACACCAAAGATGACAGACTCCCTAAGCTTGATCCCGAACCAAAGTGCGTCCTCTTGTGGCTGAGCAGGAATCACTGGTTCATCCAGACACATCCACTGTAGAGCCGCCAGCCGGCACAGATGCGCTCGAGTCCGAGCCGACAGATGGTGAGTCTCCAGTTATTACCACCCTGATTCATGGCCATTTCAGCCTGATGTTTCTGGTGTTAGTCTTCATTTTTCCTTCTCTACTCCTGTTGGCTCCTCAAATATGCAGTAAAAAAAAAAAAATGAAATACCATAAAAACAAACAAACAAAAAAACCCCCCATATATTTATGTAGTGAAGTCTGATGTTTGAGAAACATCACTAACTTTCTGAATTCAATTCAATCAGGGCCCTTGAGCTTAAAGGTGGTATCAGTGATTTCAGGCCCAAAAATATTTTTATCACATTCATCTAATCTTTCCTAACGATCCGCTAGCTGCCCGCCCCATAAGCATGCCGTCAAAAAAACGCGTCTCTGTAGGCAGCCTAGGCTCTGAGATCTGCACACAAAAACAAATGGTTTAGCCAAACACTCAAAACCAAAACAAATAGTGTTCCAACCAATCACCGACAGGGGGAGGGTGTTGTGAGGTTTGGAGCCAGCTTTTTCTTCAGCTCTGACTTCGCGTGCAGCCGTGCACGAGCACAAAACCTCACAACACCCTCCCCCCTGTCGGTGATTGGTTGGAACACTATTTGTTTTGGTTTTGAGTGTTTGCACCACGTTGTTTAAATAGCAAATGCATTTGCGCCCATCTGTGCACCCATGGGCTGCTGGTCTGAAAACGATGTGTGTTCAGGCGCATGGTTGGCGAGTTGATATTTTAAGGAACTGAAATAGACTGAGCCATTGACCGACTGAAACCTGGTCTAAAGTCAATGGCGCAGTATTTTTTGTTATTTAAACAGCGCCTATAGACAGGTCCACAACGCACTTCCACTGCTTATTACACACACAGCACACAACAGCAACAGCACACAAACATGCCAAATATTAAATATAAAAGGATTACATTGTAAAAGATTAATATTGTGTACATAAAGATATGGTGGAATCTGGCTTGGCCCGTTGATGGTCCAGATATCTTGCTGCCATATAGTGCAATCTGTTCAATTATTGCTTTTAGGATTTTTTTAAGAACAGAGGATCTCAACTGCAGCAGATTTATTTGAATTACAAAAACAAAGAAGGCAAGAATCAAATTACAGGATTAAGAGAAGAACTGTTTTGTTCTGTTGTGTATTGCTATATGAGCAGCACAACAACACACAAGTGAATGTAATCAATTAGCCAATGAGTAAACTTAGAAACAAATAAACAATGGAACATGAACTAAACAGGAAAGTAACATAGGAACCAAAGGAAACTCAACATAAGAGTCCACAAACTGAACATAACCATTACAGAGAGAGGCTGTGTGCAATTAAATGTGTTCATATTTTTTACAACTTAGCAGGTTGCGGAGAGATTTGGTCCAGCGGTATCTATCGGACTCCGCCATTGTAAAAAGCTAACCGGAAGAGCCGTATCCCTACTAAAAGACGTACTTCCGGTCTTAAATTTTGGCCTATTCGTGACATAGGCCTATTAATAATTTTAGACCGTAAATGTAAATCCACTCTCTGCCAGTAGGTGGCGCTTATGCAACTGCAGAAATAAATCTGTTTCCCTGGCAACCTCTGTAAACAAAGCAGCTTATAAACACTACACGTCATGCGGAGGGAAGATGAAGAGAAAATGCCATCAAAAGTTTCCTCAAGGCAGTCAGTTCCCTTCAGAGAAACATTCATAGAGTTTCCCTCAGCACTCGGTTGTAATGGTTGTAAAACCTCCCATTTGCGTAATTCTTTTAAAAAACAAAATGAAACCTACGCTGCATGCAGTGTGAGACTGTTGCTTACTTTGCTTAATACTGGACAGTATTTGCTGTGAGTTTTTCAAATCCTTGCGTTCAAATACAGTTTTAATGAGGATTAAAATATTAAACGTCGCAAATTGCATCATGGTTTATCGTCAAACTGGTAACACCCTCAAACAAGAGTGAGCTTGGAAACCCCTTGTAAATCTTTAGCAACCCCAAGTGGGGGTCGTGAACCCCAGGTCGGAAAAAAACACTGTGCCCGCCCGACATGCCCGTGCGTTGATCAGTCCCTGCTTGTTGGACATTTTCAATAAATATGAGACAAGCTTTGTTGTCATACTTTCAAAACTGCTGAAAATCACCCCATTTTAAGATGAGTGATGATTATATCTCCCTTATTGCAATACTCAACTGTTCTTTAAGATATTTTGAGATAAAAACACATCTTCTTTTATGCCAGGTCCCTACATGATTGAGGAAACACCGCCTATGCCAGGGCCCTTCTGGGGTGATCTGGATGACAGTGAGTCATTATTACCTTTGTTTCATGATATTTCTACTAGGCTATAATTCTGATCCTCTGACATCACGTAAAGAAACTTCTTGTAGCTGATTTGCAGCAGATCAGAAATCAAAAGATTGAAGTCTTTTAAGATGGATAGTTTATTTTAATTGTATATATTTCTCTGCTATATTTTATTTTTTAATTTTAGTTATATTTAGATATTTGTATATTTACAGTAGGCATAATTGGTCTGGGAATCAGACATTGTGTATGTTCATGCACCACGAGTCCGAGTCAATTTACTCTTCATGGACAGAGTGTATTTAATGAAAGTGTGTTTCATTCTCCTGATTTAAACATGCGTGCATTTAAATGTCATTTACTCATGGAATAGTAATATAGATCTTAGTATTATTTTAAGTGATGTATCATTTTCTTTAAACAACTATTAAAGATCATTCTCTGGTTTCTCCGGCTCTCTGCACTGGCGTCTGCACAAACTCGCTCGATCGGAAATCCAACATGGCGGCCATATGCAGCTAGCCCATTTCTCTAGTGTTCTTGGAACATGAACTAGTGAATCATTGAGCTGTAATCTGTGCTAATAAAACAGATGTTTCTAATCAATATTTGTTGTTTGCAGAAAAAGGGAAGAACATCTTCAAGAGAGGATGGAAGGCTGTCACGTCTTGGTTAGATATGTAATCCTCGTTCCCTGAAGGAGGGAATGGAGACGTAGTCGACTGATCGGGATCACGCTTAGGGAGTCTGTCATCTTTGGTGTGCGAGTTTTGCATCCACACTCAGTCAACAGCACTCCTGTTTGTGTTTGGGGATCTCTTATTCCGGCCAGCCGCCCCTAGAACAAGTGTCCACCAACGCCGGCTGAGGGGCCACGTACAACAGGCATGCAGTAACTGTACGTGGCCCCTCAGCCGGTGTTGGTGGACACTTGTTCTAGGGGCGGCTGGCCCGGAGGAACAAAAGGTCTGATCACGGGCTGAGGGTTTGGCGTAAGGCCAGGGTGATTGTCACTCGGAGCGTGCAGCTCGGCCACGGCCACCTCGGGACTCGGCCATGAAGCCAGTGCTGAAGCGGTCTTCACGTGGAGGAAGCCGTTCTATTGCGGCTGCGTCTGCCATACGCCCCAGGAGCCTCTGAAAGGTTTCAATGGGACCCTTTCTCACTTCTTAACGGCACCGACCAAAGCATGCTCTTCTCAGGAGATGTGTTGGACCGAATACATCTCCATACCGGAATAAGAGATCCCCAAACACAAACAGGAGTGCTGTTGACTGAGTGTGGATGCAAAACTCGCACACCAAAGATGACAGACTCCCTAAGCGTGATCCCGATCAGTCGACTACGTCTCCATTCCTTCCTTCAGGGAACGTGGGTTACATATCTAACCAAGACGTGACAGCCTTCCATCCTCTCTTGAAGATGTTCTTCACTTTTTCTGCAAACAACAAATATTCATTAGAAACATCTGTTTTATTAGCACAGATTACAGCTCAATGATTCACTAGTTCATGTTCCAAGAACACTAGAGAAATGGGCTAGCTGCATATGGCCGCCATGTTGGATTTCCGATCTAGCGAGTTTGTGCAGACGCCAGTGCAGAGAGCCGGAGAAACCAGAGAATGATCTTTAATAGTTGTTTAAAGAAAATGATACATCACTTAAAATAATACTAAGATCTATATTACTATTCCATGAGTAAATGACATTTAAATGCACGCATGTTTAAATCAGGAGAATGAAACGCACTTTCATTAAATACACTCTGTCCATGAAGAGTAAATTGACTCGGACTCGTGGTGCATGAACATACACAATGTCTGATTCCCAGACCAATTATGCCTACTGTAGATATACAAATATCTAAATATAACTAAAATAAAAAAATTAAATATAACAGAGAAATATATAAAAATTTAAATAAACTATCCATCTTAAAATACTTCAATCTTTTGATTTCTGATCTGCTGCAAATCAGCTACAAGAAGTTTCTTTACGTGATGTCAGAGGATCAGAATTATAACCTAGTAGAAATATCATGAAACAAAGGTAATAATGACTCACTGTCATCCAGATCACCCCAGAAGGGCCCTGGCATAGGCGGTGTTTCCTCAATCATGTAGGGACCTGGCATAAAAGAAGATGTGTTTTTATCTCAAAATATCTTAAAGAACAGTTGAGTATTGCAATAAGGGAGATATAATCATCACTCATCTTAAAATGGGGTGATTTTCAGCAGTTTTGAAAGGATGACAACAAAGCTTGTCTCATATTTATTGAAAATGTCCAACAAGTAGGGACTGATCAACGCACGGGCATGTCGGGCGGGCACAGTGTTTTTTTCTGACCTGGGGTTCACAACCCTCACTTGGGGTTGCTAAAGATTTACAAGGGGTTTCCAAGCTCACTCTTGTTTGAGGGTGTTACCAGTTTGACGATAAACCATGATGCAATTTGCGACGTTTAATATTTTAATCCTCATTAAAACTGTATTTGAACCAAGGATTTGAAAAACTCACAGCAAATACTGTCCAGTATTAAACAAAGTAAGCAACAGTCTCACACTGCATGCAGCGTAGGTTTCATTTTGTTTTTTAAAAGAATTACGCAAATGGGAGGTTTTACAACCATTACAACCGAGTGCTGAGGGAAACTCTATGAATGTTTCTCTGAAGGGAACTGACTGCCTTGAGGAAACTTTTGATGGCATTTTCTCTTCATCTTCCCTCCGCATGACGTGTAGTGTTTATAAGCTGCTTTGTTTACAGAGGTTGCCAGGGAAACAGATTTATTTCTGCAGTTGCATAAGCGCCACCTACTGGCAGAGAGTGGATTTACATTTACGGTCTAAAATTATTAATAGGCCTATGTCACGAATAGGCCAAAATTTAAGACCGGAAGTACGTCTTTTAGTAGGGATACGGCTCTTCCGGTTAGCTTTTTACAATGGCGGAGTCCGATAGATACCGCTGGACCAAATCTCTCTCAAAGTTTTAAAAAATATGAACACATTTAATTGCACACAGCCTCTCTCTGTAACGGTTATGTTCAGTTTGTGGACTCTTATGTTGAGTTTCCTTTGGTTCCTATGTTACTTTCCTGTTTAGTTCATGTTCCATTGTTTATTTGTTTCTAAGTTTACTCATTGGCTAATTGATTACATTCACTTGTGTGTTGTTGTGCTGCTCATATAGCAATACACAACAGAACAAAACAGTTCTTCTCTTAATCCTGTAATTTGATTCTTGCCTTCTTTGTTTTTGTAATTCAAATAAATCTGCTGCAGTTGAGATCCTCTGTTCTTAAAAAATCCTAAAAGCAATAATTGAACAGATTGCACTATATGGCAGCAAGATATCTGGACCATCAACGGGCCAAGCCAGATTCCACCATATCTTTATGTACACAATATTAATCTTTTACAATGTAATCCTTTTATATTTAATATTTGGCATGTTTGTGTGCTGTTGCTGTTGTGTGCTGTGTGTGTAATAAGCAGTGGAAGTGCGTTGTGGACCTGTCTATAGGCGCTGTTTAAATAACAAAAAATACTGCGCCATTGACTTTAGACCAGGTTTCAGTCGGTCAATGGCTCAGTCTATTTCAATTCCTTAAAATATCAACTCGCCAACCATGCGCCTGAACACACATCGTTTTCAGACCAGCAGCCCATGGGTGCACAGATGGGCGCAAATGCATTTGCTATTTAAACAACGTGGTGCAAACACTCAAAACCAAAACAAATAGTGTTCCAACCAATCACCGACAGGGGGGAGGGTGTTGTGAGGTTTTGTGCTCGTGCACGGCTGCACGCGAAGTCAGAGCTGAAGAAAAAGCTGGCTCCAAACCTCACAACACCCTCCCCCTGTCGGTGATTGGTTGGAACACTATTTGTTTTGGTTTTGAGTGTTTGGCTAAACCATTTGTTTTTGTGTGCAGATCTCAGAGCCTAGGCTGCCTACAGAGACGCGTTTTTTTGACGGCATGCTTATGGGGCGGGCAGCTAGCGGATCGTTAGGAAAGATTAGATGAATGTGATAAAAATATTTTTGGGCCTGAAATCACTGATACCACCTTTAAGCTCAAGGGCCCTATCATACACCCGGCGCAACACAGCGCCAGGCGCGGCGCGGCGCGAGTGTTTTTTGCTAGTTTCAGCCCGACGCAGTTATCATTTTCACGTCCTACGCCACGTTGTTTAAATAGCAAATGCATTTGGACCCATTTGTGCATCTATGGGCGTGCTGGTTGAATTGAATTCAGAAAGGTAGTGATGTTTCTCAAACATCAGACTTCACTACATAAATATATGGGGGGGTTTTTTGTTTGTTTGTTTTTATGGTATTTAAAAAAAAAAATTGTTACTGCATATTTGAGGAGCCAACAGGAGTAGAGAAGGAAAAATGAAGACTAACACCAGAAACATCAGGCTGAAATGGCCATGAATCAGGGTGGTAATAACTGGAGACTCACCATCTGTCGGCTCGGACTCGAGCGCATCTGTGCCGGCTGGCGGCTCTACAGTGGATGTGTCTGGATGAACCAGTGATTCCTGCTCAGCCACAAGAGGACGCACTTTGGTTCGGGATCAAGCTTAGGGAGTCTGTCATCTTTGAGTATTGATAAAATGAGCCAATGCACACACTGGCGTGCGAGCTTTGCATCCACGCTCGCCCTGCAGCGCGGGTATAAATACGGAAGTGGATGCACGCACCACTTGTCTTTCTCTTCGGAGCCGATCGGTCTTCATGACGGTGTCTCTGAAGAGTGTTGATTCTGATGGGTTGGGGTCAGAATCCCTTGCCTCTTCATTATATCAATATATATCCTTTTGAGTTTTTACATTATTACTAATCAAGTGTCATAATCTTTAACTATATTCACGAGTGATTCATATATGGTTTTAATCCTATTTTATTGTCAGCATTTCTGCTCATATATTTTTAAGTGTATTATGGTGTCTGTGACTAATCTTTATTGCCCTGGACGAGGACCTTGAGAACAGGCCCTTTGTATTGGAAAAACAGCTAATAACTAATAGAAGAGGGCAAGCCTGAAGACCCATCAGATGGCTCTGTGTCTGTCTTCTGCTGACCAAGTTAAGGTTACAGGTTTCAGCTTCTACGTGACTTACATGATCTAGTTCACAGTTAGTTCACAGAATTGTATTTCTTTCATGTGTATTTCTTTAGAGAATAAAGTGGACAGTATCTGTACTTCTTTCTGAGGAGTGAAGGTGTTATCAGTATGTTTTGGGTCTGAGCCTGATAACAATGAGCTCAGGCTCTCTACAACCTTGGCAGAACTGGTATTCTCTTTGTGCTTTTGTGTATGCGTTGCATGTTCTGTGCAGGTCTCGTGGTATGTAGCAGCCGATCTTGGGACCCTTTTGACGACCCCCACCCCCGAGGTCATCATGGGATCTACAGGGACTCGGATGACAAATTATCTTAATTAATGTCAATGTACCCTGCTGTCTATCTATAACTATCTTTAAGTCTATCATTGTTTAGACTTTGTTTTCTTAGCCAATCAGAAGTGAATGTTTATGTAATACATGTCCTTGGAAATGGTATAATTGGTGTAAGATTTTGTGTAAGGTAGAGTTAGCTTGCGACCTCCTCGTGAGACTTTGACGCTGGCTCTACCAATTTAACTGCAAACTATTCTTCAGTAAATTTTTACTTATTTGATTGAACTTCACGACTCCTGGTCTTCTTTCATCATATCTGGTCCTGGGTCTGAATACTGTACCCCCTTACAATTCATTCAACGAGTGAGTGTGTGGCAGACGCAGCCGCAATAGAACGGCTTCCTCCACGTGAAGACCGCTTCAGCACTGGCTTCATGGCCGAGTCCCGAGGTGGCCGTGGCCGAGCGGCACGCTCCGAGTGACAATCACCCTGGCCTTACGCCAAACCCTCAGCCCGTGATCAGACCTTTTGTTCCTCCGGGCCAGCCGCCCCTAGAACAAGTGTCCACCAACGCCGGCTGAGGGGCCACGTACAACAGGCATGCAGTAACTTTCCTTCTTTCTTTCTTTCTTTCTTACTAATCTATCTTTCTCTTTCTTTCTTTCTTTCTTTCTTTCTTTCTTTCTTTCTTTCTTTCTTTCTTTCTTTCTTTCTCTTTCTTTCTTTCTTTTTTATTAATCTATCTTTCTTTCTTTCTAACTTATCCATCTTTCTTTCTTTCTTTCTTTCTAACTAATCTATTTTCTTTCTTTCTCCCTTTCTTTCTTTCTTTCTTTCTTACTAATCTATTTTCTTTCTTTCTAACTAACTAATCCACCATTCTTTCTTTCTTTCTTTCTTTCTTACTAATCCACCTTTCTTTCTTTCTTTCTCTTTCTTTCTTTCTAACTTATCCATCTTTCTTTCTTTCTTTCTCTTTCTTTTTACCAATCTATCTTTCTTTCTAACTTATCCATCTTTCTTTCTTTCTTTCTCTTTCTTTCTTTCTAACTTATCCATCTTTCTTTCTTTCTTTCTTTCTCTTTCTTTTTACCAATCTATCTTTCTTTCTAACTTATCCATCTTTCTTTCTTTCTTTCTTTCTTTCTCTTTCTTTTTACCAATCTATCTTTCTTTCTAACTTATCCATCTTTCTTTCTTTCTTACTAATCAGTCTTTCTTTCTTTCTAACTAATCTATTTTCTTTCTTTCTTTCTTTCTAACTGTGTGGTCAGTGTTTCAACATGAGCCTCGCTGTGCTTCAAGCGGTCTTAGTTCCAATCTTCATCATTTTGTTTCTAGTTTAATAGGCTATTTGTCAAAAATAAAAACTTCTGAAATGTTCATTTATTATTTTCAGAGCTTTGTTATTCATTGTCTGACATTTTTATTAATAGACGTTTAGACGATAACATTGAAGCCTACATGCTGTTAACCGATGTTGGCCGACAGCGTTTGTTTTACCGTTCTTGATGCTTAAATTGGTAACAGTTTATTAAAGGCTGTTTACTTCACCACGTGAGTGCCTTGGAGTATTTCGTCTACATAATTAACTAAGGTTGATAAAAGTATTGTTTATTGTTAACTGCACCACGTTGTTTAAATAGCAAATGCATTTGCGCCCATCTGTGCACCCATGGGCTGCTGGTCTGAAAACGATGTGTGTTCAGGCGCATGGTTGGCGAGTTGATATTTTAAGGAACTGAAATAGACTGAGCCATTGACCGACTGAAACCTGGGGCCTGTACCATGAAGCCGGTTTAGGTGGCTAGCCAGCTATGTTTCAGTTTAGTTTCCGCCAACCCTGGGTTTTAGGTACTATGAAAGTAGCTTGGCTTGAATCGGTGTTCGTTGCCATGGTATCTTACGCTGCACGGCTAACCTGCTCCGGGGCAGGTTATGTTCTGGATTCAAGATCTCAGACTGAAGTTTGACCAATCAGCTGAGAGCAAAGAAACATATAGGTGACGTAACTTATTCCCAGTGTCTGTTGCAATGACTTCACCTTTTCTTCCAAGTCCGGTGGACATCTCAGCGCAAATTGTTAGACGAGAACTTCGTAGAGAGAGTTTTTAGCCAGACAAAATCCCCTTGCCTTTCCTGATAGTTACTTGTATGAAAGATACAGATTTTCCGCGGAAGGAATGTCTTATCTTTGCGAACTTCTTGAGCCGCACATAAAGAATTTAACACGTCAAATTCATGCACTTACTGTACCGCAAATGGTATTGCGTTGCGTTTTTTTCCAAGTGGTACATACTTGCACCGCACGGTGGGTGACGCACAGAAGCTATAGGGGAAAACATATGTTTGTCGAACCATTCGCAAGGTGGTCCTCACTCTGCAGGAGTACATGAATAGTTTCATTAATAGAGTTCCCCGGACATTTATCGACCATGTCCATAAAAGAGGGCTTTTATAAAATTGCCGGTAAGATATATTGATAGGGTGACATCACATGAACAAATTTTTTAATTTTTTTTTAGGCAAATTTCACAAATGTACTATACAATATAAGAATTATTTTGAATTTTTTTTATTATTATTCTGTTAATCTTATGATAGGATTTCCTAGAGTCATTGCAACATGTATGCAGTCTATTGCTCCAATCTCCACTGCTCTAGGGGAACATGAGGCAGATTATGTTAATAGGAAGTCCTATCACAGCCTTAATGTTCAGGTAGAGATGATGTGAATATGTGAGATGAATCTTTAAATTAATAACATTAACAGATATAACAATGATCTATTAAACATTTCATCTGCACACGACTTGTGGTCATGAACATATGATCAAGTTTGGATGTCAAATGACCTGGCTCCAGTGCTTGTCTCACAAATTTCCCATGAGTCTGTGTTGTGTCTGCGCTTTGAGGAAAGCAAGTTAAATTTTGTACAGTACAAAACACTGTAAATTTGAACTGAGATAGAAAACCTACACAATAACCCCCTATCATGACCCTCAGACAGGGCCACAGCACCGCTTCAGTGTGGCCCTCAGTAAAACCAGAGTGAAGATAGAGATGACCTTTGGCATCCTAAAGGCACATTTCAACTGTGTTCGGCCCTTAAGAGTCACCAGAGCGGGCATCACAGATAGTGGCTGCATGTGCCATTCTGCACAATATAGCCACCAGTAGAAAGGAGCGAGAAACGCCACAAAACCAGCTTCTCCCTGATGAAACTGACCCGATCACACTTGACCATCCAGCTGGTGCAGATGTAGATGCAATCACCATACAATATTACACTTAATAAAAACACATTGAAACTGCAGATAGGTCTCAAACTGTTTTATTGGTTTTGTGGGATGGGAGGGAGAAAGAGAACAAGAGAAAGTTGCATTAATAAATATTCATATTATTATATTCATGTTACTTGGTTAAATAGGTTCACATATACTGAGATCAGTTTTATCCAGCTGTTTGATATCCAATTTTTTTTTTTTTTTTTTTTTTTTTTTTGCCTCCTCAGCTCACAGTCCATCTCCTTTAGTGTGCAGTCTAGTTCAAGTCTCCTTTAGTGTGCAGTCTAGTTCAAGTCTCCTTTAGTGTGCAGTCTAGTTCAAGTCTCCTTTAGTGTGCAGTCTAGTTCAAGTCTCCTTTAGTGAACAGTCTAGTTCAAGTCTCCTTTAGTGTGCAGTCTAGTTCAAGTCTCCTTTAGTGTGCAGTCTAGTTCAAGACTCCTTTAGTGTGCAGTCTAGTTCAAGACTCCTTTAGTGAACAGTCTAGTTCAAGTCTCCTTTAGTGTGCAGTCTAGTTCAAGTCTCCTTTAGTGTGCAGTCTAGTTCAAGACTCCTTTAGTGTGCAGTCTAGTTCAAGTCTCCTTTAGCGTGCAGTCTAGTTCAAGTCTCCTTTAGTGTGCAGTCTAGTTCAAGACTCCTTTAGTGTGCAGTCTAGTTCAAGTCTCCTTTAGTGTGCAGTCTAGTTCAAGACTCCTTTAGTGTGCAGTCTAGTTCAAGTCTCCTTTAGTGTGCAGTCTAGTTCAAGTCTCCTTTAGTGTGCAGTCTAGTTCAAGACTCCTTTAGTGTGCAGTCTAGTTCAAGTCTCCTTTAGTGTGCAGTCTAGTTCAAGTCTCCTTTAGTGTGCAGTCTAGT
This sequence comes from Leuciscus leuciscus, assembly GCF_965113295.1. NCBI lineage: Eukaryota > Metazoa > Chordata > Actinopteri > Cypriniformes > Leuciscidae > Leuciscus > Leuciscus leuciscus. Next base: position 21,866,388 of record NC_138725.1, on the reverse strand, counting down.
TCAAGACTCCTTTAGTACAGGGCCCTGACTGAGTCTGTTTCCACCTGAAACATAATTCCACCACAAACATGATCATTACAAGTTTTCTAGAGGCTCATCAAATCACAAAAAGTTCCTTGACTTCCTACAAACAGGACTGACTGTAATTTATGTCAAGGGTTTTAAATCCTTACCTTGTTCACATTTCTTCTGAAGCCCATTGAGGTAGAGGCCTCAGTTTCTGGAGCAGGTTGTGAAAAATCCCACAATAAAAGAGATGTGTAAGGGCCAGTCCCTTTTTTATGCCACACATTCAAATGTTTGCCATAATAAAAAGCCCAGTGCATTCACATCAGCAACTGTCTGAGAACACAGACAGAATGTCTTCATTTCATCCACCCTAATAAATAAAAGACTGTGTGTATGTGTGCTGGCTTCAACAGGGACATTGTATTTCCCTCTACTGCAGAACATACAGTCAGCCATATTTAAAACTTTAAAAAAGTAGTGATGTATTGCACATACTTGCTTACTTGCTTGCTTGGAGGAGCCAGCACCAGGGTCAGATTGTACAGAAACTGTAATCACATCCATAATCGGCCGTCCCTTATTGCCTACTCAGAGCCAACTCCTCCGCCACAGTGTATTCTGGTTTTCTGCATTTAACTCTTTATTTCTGTTTGCTGCAAACAAGTGTTTGTTATAAAATGTTCACAAAAGTAATAAAAGGTTGTGGTAAATACTCACCACTTTGAATTATATTTTTATATTTTGTCTTTATCTGCTGTCAAGAACATTTGGAGTTGGGGTTGCATCTAAAAATCTAACAATCAATGAATATTAAATCTTTCTTACATACATGCACATTTTTTTAATATATTATAAAAATAGGCTATAGGCTATATTACACATATAGGCTACACATACATATATACATACATTTTACATAAATATAGAACGTATTTATTTAACTTACACATTAACAATCAGCAATCTTTCTCCAACAGTCTTGTCTTGCTTTGGCAGCAGAGACCGTATTGTTTCGAGCTAGAAATACATATTTAAATTCATCGTAATTCTGAATGATTATCTTTTGCTCCTCCGCGAAAAAAAAAAATATCGCTCTCGCTTTACCCGCGATTGGTTGTTCAGTGTCGACGTCACTCTTTTATGTGCACGCGCGCGTGGAGTAATCGTAGCTTAAGGATCAAAGCCTGAGTTGACAGAGAAAGTTGATGAGCTGCATCATGGTACCAATAAAGCCTGATTGCATCGGTTTGGTTTTGTCAACTCAAAACCAATCCTGTAACCCCGAGTTTGTTCAGCTACCTTCATGGTACAGGCCCCTGGTCTAAAGTCAATGGCGCAGTATTTTTTGTTATTTAAACAGCGCCTATAGACAGGTCCACAACGCACTTCCACTGCTTATTACACACACAGGGACGCGCAACAGCACACAAACATGCCAAATATTAAATATAAAAGGATTACATTGTAAAAGATTAATATTGTGTACATAAAGATATGGTGGAATCTGGCTTGGCCCGTTGATGGTCCAGATATCTTGCTGCCATATAGTGCAATCTGTTCAATTATTGCTTTTAGGATTTTTTAAGAACAGAGGATCTCAACTGCAGCAGATTTATTTGAATTACAAAAACAAAGAAGGCAAGAATCAAATTACAGGATTAAGAGAAGAACTGTTTTGTTCTGTTGTGTATTGCTATATGAGCAGCACAACAACACACAAGTGAATGTAATCAATTAGCCAATGAGTAAACTTAGAAACAAATAAACAATGGAACATGAACTAAACAGGAAAGTAACATAGGAACCAAAGGAAACTCAACATAAGAGTCCACAAACTGAACATAACCATTACAGAGAGAGGCTGTGTGCAATTAAATGTGTTCATATTTTTTAAAACTAGTGATTTGCTTTTGAGTACATGCAGTAAATTAACATGTTTATTGATTGCCCATTTTACGGTTATTTTCCAGTTACCACTTGTACAGTGATAATCTTTTTCAAATTGCTCCCTTCTTTTCGTAGATGGGCTGAAAACCTCTCCGGGCTTGCAATAAAAACCCAGTTCATGTGGCTGTCAAGTATTCTCATACGCATCATTCATATGCAATGGCAACATTTTCCACTAGGCCTGTTGAGATGACTACATACTCATGTTTATTTGAGACAACTGTGCATTTTATTTCTAATCACATATTCCCTACAATAAGGATTTTAAGCAATGTATTATTTTCTGGTAGCTTGACGTCGTCATACTCAGATTCTATATGAGTCTGATCTGCTCCATTGGGCTGTGATTAAGAGGCGTGTTTCAACCGAACCAGGAAAGAAAATGCCTCTGCACTCAGTAGTCCAGTCATTTTAAACCAAAATGGGGGTCAACCTTGAACAAATTGCAACAGAAGCAAACTCAACTGATTTTGTATCCTCAATATGTCCTGAGTAAGGAAAAAAAAAGTCCAGAAGAATCCCATTAGGGGAAAGTTTCGAAAAAGACCCAAATATAGCCTATTCATACGCCTATTATTTTTTTTTCTCACGTGAATAGGGTAACATTTTTAACCTTTAGATATCACCATGAAAATTACTGAGTTGATTACTTACATCAAGACAAACAAAAAATGTATTACAAGTTTTTTTTAATTGTTTGTTAACATGGACAAACGCCGCATAATCTAATTACATGTGTGCTGATTTGCATAAATACCACAATAGATCTAAACAGTGGGTATAGCGTTTTTAAACCTTCAGAGATTCAGAAATGCAACTGTCAACTCTCACCTGTCAACTTTCGTTCAACCTTTTTTCATAAAATGACTGGACTACAGTTGGATAGACCTACAACCAATCAGAGCAATGGACATTTATCTATCCGATCGACAAATGCCTTGATTGCGGTTCTCTGTTCCTCTTTTAAAATTAATGCGCTGTCGACATCTTCTATAACAGACGCGATGCCGGAATCTACACATCTCAGTTCTCCAGCGGCAGCCATCTTTGTTGTAAACGAATTCAACCCAAGCGCTCTTTGGTGACGTGGATGATTACGTTACTGTTGATCATCTGTCCATCATCGTATAAAGCCCGCCCTGACAATTTGATTGGTCCGAACAGCTCTGGTTCGAGCATAGTTGCTCCACAACGGATCAAGTCCAGACCGAACTTCCCGACCTCAAATGTTGTTGGCGGGGCTAAGTTCCGCTGGCATCCAGGCTAATTTTCTGGTGTAGTATTTCATAATATGAGCTTATCGATTTTTACTTGACAATAGTTGTACTGTTTTCTAGAACAATAGAGCACAGTTTGCAGAAAGTATGTGCTAAACTAGGGGCGTACCGATACTGATACACTGCTCGTCGAAGGAACGCGTGAGCTGGCTTTTTGAACATTGTTCACTGTTGATGTTTTTGATGTTTGATGATGTTTTACTAAACACTGAAAATATATTGCTTACGTTTTAATCACAGCAGTCAGAAAGTACGCTGAGTGGACATTGACTGATGGCATACACAAACTGCTGGATCCTCTGGTCACTGGCCTTCACTCCCCGAGTGTATGACTCAAGAGTTGTGCTTGCAGCTTTCCACCGCGAGCGGCCAACATACAGGACGGCACAAGTGTATGTCAAACTCTCATCAAAAGTTCTGTTGTATTCAAATAGTTGCATATTCACATTGTCTTACAAGTATAACAGTTTAGTTTACATAATGACAAAATGACTTATAATTATAAATAATTGTCGTTTTTTTATTTAGTCTTCGGAAGAAGTACAACAAAAATGCAAGAAGATATAGCCTTTACGCCAGAAAGTGTGAGAAATCATATGGTTACGTCCCTGAGTTGCAAGCACGCATTTTGAAAGGGAGAGTCACAAGCGGAGTTGGGATGCCGTGAAAGAGGACCCAAGGCGGATTGGTGTTGTGCCCCCGATACCTCCATCAGCGACATCAGAGTCGGTACAGACACAGGTCAGCAGAGGTCTGGGTAAGTGACAAACATTAGCTCATTACCTTTGCCTCTAACTGATACTGAATTGTGTGCACATGACTAATGGCACTCATGTCCGTCCATGCTGCTTCCAACTGGCAGATTGAGCTGTTGTTTTGCTGGTATTTGAGGCGTAAATACATGAGCAAAAATGTTTGTAAATATGAATAAACCTACATTTGTGTTCTCAAACAACCTTAATTTCAATCCTTTTGTGTATCAAATTGTTATTGCACCTAATTTTGACATTTTTCTCTATCCCTAGTGTAACAAATACAGCACAGAGTCAAATAACAAATCTTTTATCCTTTGTAACAAAGTTAGAAGTCAACAGAACTCCAAAAGAATACAAAATATATAAATATATATAAATATAACTATTTACAATATTTACAAAACTACTCATGGCTATAATAATAATACGTTTATTTTATATAGCGCCTTTCTCAAACCCAAGGTCGCTTTACATAGTAGGAAGGCAAGGAAACACAACAACAAACAACCAAAACAATACAACAAAGACAAGTTACCTGTATGAAGCTATGAGTTTGGTGTGGAGAAGTTATAACTGTTTCCTTAACCTCACAAAGGAATTAGCTATAAATCTCATTTTTTTTATAGGGTGGGATACACTAACTATATGTTGTTTGAGGTACACACTGGAAATGTTTATTACCAATCTTAACAAATCTGTGACATGCAGAAAAAAAAACAATAAATAAACACTTTTCATTCATTGCATCTTTTTATCTTTCAAAACCCTTTCACAGACACCCAAAAGATCTTACATGTTTTTCCACTCAAGAACCAGCAACATATAAATGAAAGTCTTATCTGTTTTTGATTGATGATAACAACGAAGATGATGATGATGACAAGGATAATGACGCTGAAAGTTCTTTGACCACACCAGAGCCATAGAGAGAGAGAGTTGCGACACTCCCATAGACCTCCGTTGTAAATAATGGCGGCGCTTTTAACCGCCTACTTCCGGGATATGAAGATCGGAATAGTTCCAAACACTGTCATTTGGGCGTTGGACACCATTCACTTACATTGCTGCGCGTCGAGTTGTTCCAGAGTTAAGTTGCCGAAATATCGACCTCTTTTGAATTGTCAACTGTCTATATTGTATCAGAGGCCCTTTGCGATGCTTATACTGGTCTTCATTTGTACATGCACAGCGTAATTATTTATATTTTATGTTGGTTGTTTCAACCAATTTTCAAGCACTGCCTGCTAGCTAACGTTAGTTAGCTAGCGCGATTTCGTCAGCTAAGAGTTCGGTAATGAATCGCTACCACCTTTATAGCAACTTTTATTTAATTTAATTTTTTGGGATATACTAACTTTTCATTATGTTATTATTGTCTTGAGTGAAGCGGCTTGTGAGAACAATGCTGGACCTTTAGGATTGTTATGGCCATCACCAGTCCTGTCTGTTTCATGGATCACCTGCCCCTGGTTTTTGTTTTTCTTGTTCACACACACAAGCACACATTTTTGTTGTCTGTCATTGTTTAATAAAAAATATTTTATTTGAAAACCTTCATTTGTATCAGCCATGCTTAAATTCATTTTTAATCTGTTATAGTTTTGATAATGTGTATGGCCTTAATCTTAAAATAATATTCTTAGTCTTAACATGATCATGTTTCACGTTATGGTCCTGGGGGTGGCCACTTTCATCAGAAGAAGTGAGCTAGCTTCTAAGCGAATTCTGAACGGACCGCCACGGCAGACCTCTTTGCGTGATCACGAAGGTAGGCTAATGGCTGAATCAAAATTTATAAGCAAAATCACGGGAATCAATAGCCTAATACAGCCCAGTTGTGCTAAAATAAATATCATGAGACGTCCATCATCAGATGAATGATATGGAAAAGTTAAGTTAGAGCCGCTAAAGCCAGTGCTACTACCCATGCGAACATGAACACTAAGCTTTTCCCTCCAAAAATATAGCTTAAAACTTATCTCCAAATGCAAAACTGACATTAACAAAATGCAATAATGCAATAACAGCTGAAAAAGTACTTGGGTGTGTGTTTTATTTTATATTTACCGTTCAATAATGCAATCGCTGCTGTCTGTCCCATAGAAGAACATGACAGCCAGCGTACGTTTTGGAACTATTGGGGCTTACATGAACCACGTGACAGCCATAGCGGCGACATCAAAGAGTGTCGCAACTCTCTCTCTCTATGGCTCTGGACCACACTATTCACCTTATTCTGCCCGCCCACTTTTAATACTTCGCGCTTCCGCATTTTGTCATCCGACTTCCGCTAAACTGACACGGCACATCCGGTAGCTATTTCAGTAGTTAGAAGATTGTTTATAGTTAGCCAAAACTTTATCAAAATGACAAATAACGTTAATACCGTAAATGTTTTAAATTGGGAGCACGGAGAAAACTTCGTACGACGATCAGTTGGTCTCACATTGTCTCATCCATCGTCATTGTTAACGTGGCCAGAGGTAACGTTAACCTATGGGAATATTTGACTTCGTCCTGTCAGGAGTTGATGGAGCAGCAATGAAAAATTATTTGTAAATAAGAAGGAATGAGAATATGTAGGGTTAAGGATAGGAGATTAGGTAATTGGTTAAATATGAATGATTAAATAAGTTGTATAAAATCAGTTGTAAGAAGTGTTTGATGTTTTCAGGAAGCAAGAGACACCTTCTGCTGACCTTCATGTAGATACATTTCACCATTTACATTTCATAAGTAATAAACCAAGATGGTATTCATTTGCAAACTTGACTTGACTTATTCCTTCTAACTAGAAGAATCATTTAAGTTTTAAGGGGAATCTACAGAGCTCACATTATATGGTTTAATAATAAATGACTTACAGGTAAAATCTGGTCACATTGTAAAGGTTTAGCCTATAAAAATAACTATTCATAACAGGTAAAATCTGGTCACATTGTAAAGGTTTATAAAAATAACTATTCATAACAGGTAAAATCTGCTCACACTGTAAAGGTTTATAAAAATAACTATTCATAACAGGTAACATCTGCTCACACTGTAAAGGTTTATAAAAATAACTATTCATAACAGGTAACATCTGCTCACACTGTAAAGGTTTATAAAAATAACTATTCATAACAGGTAAAATCTGGTCACACTGTAAAGGTTTATAAAAATAACTATTCATAACAGGTAACATCTGCTCACACTGTAAAGGTTTATAAAAATAACTATTCATAACAGGTAACATCTGCTCACACTGTAAAGGTTTATAAAAATAACTATTCATAACAGGTAACATCTGCTCACACTGTAAAGGTTTATAAAAATAACTATTCATAACAGGTAAAATCTGTTTTACAAGATTCACAAGAAGGACAAGTTTCACCTTCCTTTCATAGAGGAGATCGGTAATGGTGAAGCCTCTGTCTGCCATTACTTCATTGCCAGGAAGAAGTTATTAAGTGCACGATATTGAAGAAAAATGCGATATGCGATAATAACTCATTAAACAATGCGATATTTGATATGCGATACGATAATGCTTAAAGTATATAAAATTAACTTAAATTAGATTTAAAATTATATAACCTACATATGTGTTTCACATTCTTTTTGTAACAAGAAAACATCCCTTCAACTTGTGAAAGTGAACATCAGTGTTTTACTGTATATAAGAAGTGTTATTTTAACATCAGTGTAAACCACAGGGTTCAGGTTATCCTACATTAGGTCTATTTAACAACAGAAACTGAATAATCAAATGTAAAAGTAAAACACTGCTTAGTTTTTCACTGTATGAATTATATAAACTGATTAAAGCTTATTAAAGCTAAAAAAAAATGAATGCATATTGCGATATATACATTTGCGATATTTTGATATATTGTGCTCTACATGTTGTGTTTGGAAACTGCTCTCTGAAACACTTCTCCATGATGTCAAGCCAACGCGAAATCACCTTGCTTACAGTGGACTGAGAAACACCAAACCTTTCAGCAAGATCACCCTGCAATAAATTAAAGGGATAGTTCACCCAAAAATGAAAATTCTGTAAGTAATTACTCACCCTCATGTTGTTCCAACCCCGTAAGACCTTCGTTCATCTTCGGAACACAAATTGAGGGAAAAAAAAATGGAGGAGTGAGCCAGCTCTCAGTTTAATCAAAAATATCTTAATTTGTGTTCCGAAGATGAACGAAGGTCTTACGGGGTTGGAACAACATGAGGGTGAGTAATTACTTACAGAATTTTCATTTTTGGGTGAACTAACCCTTTAAGACGCCGCTTCATCAGAGTCATCAGGAGCTGACCCCAAGTGTGTAGCTGAAAGCTGTTGGTGTGTGAACTGGTAAGGTTCTCGGCAACTGAATGGAACGCATCCAATGTCGACCCTGTGTAGAACTGACAAAGGTGGTTGTTTCTCAGCAGAGTTATGTACTATGGCACTGGCTCAACGCATTGTGTTCCCATTTCAGATGTATGTGGCTTCAGGTTGAGTTGAGATTTTGGAGCGTATAGTTGTGGTCAGAGACAGATGGATCCTCCCATTGTGTTTCTGCATCACAGGTCTGGGGCATGTGGCTGTGATCATCCTCACAGTTGTCCACTGCAACACTGACGCTCATCGATGTTCTATGGAAGTAACCATAAACATTTTGACATTAGTACTTAAAATAGATCATGAGAATGAATTTATGATGGCACTCATACTTAGAACAGTGTGAAAAGGAGAGATGCATTAAAAACGAGACACACAATCTCCTAACTCTACGTAGGTCAATATCAATATCTGAGTGAGAGATGTAGCTAGCTGGCCTCCTTACAGGAATAATGTGAGCTATTGTAAGACTGTAATGTACCATAATATATTGTACTATCGTGAATATTCATTCTTTTTTTATTTCAGACCCTTAGGTCCATATCACAAAGTAAACGAAATATAAGAAATATGACATATATGTGTCATGTTTGGCTACACCAAAATATGACATATATCACCTATTATTTCTTATATTTCGTTTACTTTGTGATATGGACCTAAGGGTCTGAAATAAAAAAAGAATGAATATTCACGATAGTACAATATATTATGGTACATTACAGTATATATACCAAGTAGAAAAGTTTGAATTTAAACAATTTTTTTATTTATTTTTTATTTATCCACATTATTAAGGCAAACAACAAATTATATTAGTTTTAGCAGTCAAAAATAAAATGTACACAAAAATATCTTCTTTATGTCTTATATTAAGATTAAGAAGTAAGTGTTAAAGAAACTCTTGAACTTAAACTGTTACAAAATGTGTGCAATGCAAAAGTGTAAACGTAGAACAATCAAGGCAAACTTTGAGGTAGATCAACATCTGTAATCAGTAGGGGTGTAACGGTTCACAAAACACATGGTTCGGTTCGATACGACACGGCGGTGTCACGGTTGGTAGATTTTCAATACAGCCAAAGGAAAGAAATGCCAGAGAAATTTCATTGATTTTTAAAAAATATATATTAAAGAAAAAGTATTTTTAAATAAGTTTTCCTACATTTTGAAACTGGGAGTAATCTTTGAAGGATGAACAAATCGTGAGCTTAGAATTATAAGGTTCTATCTCCGTTTAGGGTAGTTCCGAGATATTGAGCATCAAAGTTTTTACATCCCAGCTGGCAATGGAGAGATGGAACCTTTTTATTTTATTAATAACTACTAACAAAATATTTTTTTACAAAAATAACACCACACAGGCATTAATAAACACCTAATGGATCAGATTATGTCAAAAACTCAATTTCGACCAAAAGTGGAGATAGAACCTTATAATTCTAAGCTCACGAAATCATGTTTTGGTAATCACATAAAAAAAATTACATTTAAATATTTGAGTTTTGAAGTGCTGTGTGATGTACTTGAAAGCATTTTACTATTCCTGCCAAACTTCCATGCTTACATTTAGTGTTACTACATGAAATCCATGGTGAATGTTGCTGATCTGTGGACTTAAATCCTATAACTATAGTTCATTCATGACACAATGTGTCTCCTGGTTTCCACGTCAGCGCTGTTCTATCCGTTAATAATGGAGAAATTTGAATGCTTCTCACTAGATCTCGCAGCGATGTTATCACTTCTGTGGAGAATTCAACAATACGATGTCCAGAAATCAATTTCAATAGTACATTGGGTCATTTTGGGTAAATTTTTCATTTAACGAGATCTACTAACATAGGCTATATTATTAGTGGCGAGAATTTTCATGTGAATAAATGCATAGATCCGCGAAGGCTTTTTGAGTTCTTCAATGGTCTAGTAGTGGTTAGAGCTTTTGCCAAGCGTGTCAGAAGTTACGGGTTCTAATTCACACTCGTATAGTTTTTTTTCATCAGTGGTTGTATATCAAGCAGGGACTATAGGCTGTCACGATTATGAAATTTGGCTGCACTGCAAAAACTCAAAATCTTGCCAAGTGTATTTTTCTAATTTGAGGAGCGACTGTAATCATCCGTAAACAGAATCCGTAAACATCAAATCCCGCGCTCGTGGTGAATTCAAATTCAAAAATTGCGCCCGAAGCGTTACGACATGTTTTACGGCAGTGATATCAAACGCTCATTGGCTCTCGCATGCTTCGTCACAGATTGCGACATGCCGTGTTTAAGTTGGTGTACTACATTTGAAATGGAGAAGCGCGCGCGCCTTCACAGAGCGAACAGCGAACCGAAACCGGATTAACATTTTCATGGATTAATAACTTAAATTCTGCTCTGTAACGTTACCTTATACAAAACTATACTGCCAGAGGACTGCGACACATCATCATGTGAACAAATTTTGGTACCGGTGTTACAATATATTCGGTTCCTGAAATATTTGGTTCCAATGGGTGGAGCTTCCATGAATATTCACGAGACCATAGCGTGCATGGGCGGGGCGTATACAAGCGAGTGGAACAGAAATTATTAGCGTGAGCGCCTCAGATCGCGTTTTGTCCTAAACTACTCCTAACTGTTCGTTTCTCACAAATGACTGAGATTAAGCTTTTTAAATGTCTATTATTGCATGTTTAAATAAATATTTACAAATATATTCTTGTGTTTTGATTCTGTCTCCCAAAGTTGTCTGTAGGCTATTATTGGAATAGCTTTTATAGGATGATAGCTCAAGACAACATAGGCTACTTGGAGTTGCATGTTGTTGCATGCTTTGAATGTTGCTTTACACTCAACTGAAAATCTTTTTGATACACAACTGTCAAAGGTTATCATAAATGTTAAGCTTCAGTTGCTTTAACAGTTGTTTTCTCTAGCAATGCTTAAGAACGTTGGTCAAATTAAGTGATAATTATTTCAATTGTATTGATGTATAGCAAGGTCCAACTAAAGTAATGTTATACTCAGTTTGTGCAATTTGTAGTTTTGAATCAATGTACCATTCCAAAGGTAAGTGCACTTAATTGTAATAAAACAGAGACAAAACTCTAGAAAATTGATTCATTTAATTTAGTTTTTTATTTGGCAATGCCAAATTTAAAATGTTCTTTCATTGATATCATGCATGGGAGTACAACATTAAGGGTGTTTGCATATAGGGCAAATAAAAACCTCACTGTATAATACAGTATAAGACCTCATCTAAAAGTAGTATGTTTTGATCATGAAGAGACAGAAATCACTAAGTGTTACTTAACTCACCTCTCATTGTGAAGTTCTGTGCCCTTCTAAGAAGGACATATTTTAATTTTTTTTTAGAAACACCATGAGGAACCTTTCCAGATTTTTTTTCAATTCATACAAGGTTTTAAACATTTCCTTATATTGACAGCCCAAGTGACAAATTCAACAAAGATGGGGAGGTTTATTTATATGAATTGTGGTTGAGACTTGTTATTATTTTAAAACATCACCATAGCTAACTGGATGTTGAATGCCTCACAAACTATATGTACTGAACCAATCATTTATTGGCCAAAGCTGTGTACAATAGTAAATTGCACAGACATAGAGGTCAGAAATAGAGGTCAGTTTCTCAGGTGTGGTGGGATATGGACATATAATTAAAAAGTATTCTCAGTTAAAGAATATAATACATATAATTTTTATAATATAAAACTATATGCATAAAGTTATCTACCTATCCTAAATACGATCTAGACTGTTTGAAATTGATAAACAAAAACATCTGCCTCAACATATTTCTGTGTAAAAATTATTGAGTTTTTTTAAAGCATTCATTCATTAACTCGAAATTATTTTTATAGTAAGATACAGTGTCTTAAAATTACATATTTTATTCATATTCAGCTGTAAAAACAAGAATGTTAGACAAGAGAAAATGAATACAGCAGGATTAATAAAATATTTACTATATTATTCAAATATGTATTTATAAATATACCTTTCCTTAATATTTCGGTATACCCATGCCTTCTACACCAGTGTTTTTCTGTTCACTTGTTTACAAAAAGATTACATAAGAATGAAAACATTACTAAACTGATAAGATGTAGGCCTAATTTTTATGATTAATGGTTAGTCATTATTATCAATTAATTTGACCACTGTTCTAAAGCATTGCTAGAGAAAACAACTGTTAATGCATCTGAAGCTTAACATTTATGATAACCTTTGATAAAGTAAAGGTTGTGTATCAAAAAGATTTTCAGTTAAGTCAGTATAAAGCAACATCCAAAGCATGCAACATGCAACTCCAAGTTCTTATGGCGTCTTGAGCTATCAGCCTATAATTTAAAGGCTATTTTAATAATATGCAGACAACTTTGGAAGACAGAATAAAGACACAAGAATGTATTTGTAAATATTTATTTAACCAGCAATCACACACCTTTAAAAATCCTAATCTCAGTAATTCAAGAGAAACGAACAGTTCTATAATGTCAGCAACAACTAATCTGGGAAAATTTGGAGAAATACGCCTTTATTGTAGGTCTTGCAACGCTTCCTACAGGATTAGTTCAGTTCAGGTAAACTCAGAGTACTGAAACACATGCTACAAAATGACGAGTAGTTTAAGATTAACTTCGTTCAACTTTATTACCTGTTTGAAATAAATAATCCATAAAACAAAACGAGCAGGCGCTCACGCTAATAATTTCCGTTCCACTCCTTGTATTTGTCGCCCCGCCCATGCACGCTATGGTCTCGTAAATATTCATGGTAGCTCCACCCATTGGAACCAAATATTTCAGGAACCGACTATATTGTAACACCGGTTTTGACATTTTCTCACTAACTAAATTATTGTGATTAAACGTGTATGTCTGTTGTTTTTCTTTATAATTGTAGCCTAACGTTACGTAGTTTTAAGAAATGTTTAGGTTTAGGGGTAGGATTAGTGGCTCAAACTATCTTTTAATGCTATATTGTTAATAAAACTGCCATTTCCCTACACACGTCCATTAGCCTACGTTTTATCCTTTTAATATTGTCTATAAAATGAGTAGCAGGTGTGGGAGTAGGGTTAAGGGATCTTACATTTATAATCTATAAAATAATAAAAGGGAAAATATACAGATATCTTTATGATATGAAATATTCGTAAATAGTTTAAGTTTTTTAGCTGTAAAAACGTAATAATGTTACGTTTGTTGCAGATATATTATACGTTTCAGCATCTATCCAAACGTTCAAAAAAGTACGTTTTCTATCTTTGAAAATTACATATTAATACCTACGTATTCCAGGCTGTCATGTAAGCTCAGAACCCTTCATTTGAATGTTAGAATATTAAGCATTTGTTTTAAGAATGAATGTCACAGGTGGAGCAGTTTAAGTGTGCCTAGTGTGTCTATATGCTGTGAGTGTGCCTGTGCAAAGCACAGATTTTGTACGTGTATTGGCACATTGGTCGGATGTTTGGACCTGATCTTAACTCACATATTTGGCATGTTCTACTATGTTTTCATATTGCAGTTCCATAAATACTGTGAGCCAAAATGTTGAGAAAAATTAAGCTGTTTCCCTTTTATGTAGTCCTCTGGGACTTTGTGATGTTTAAATAAAAAAAATGGTTAAATGCAAGTCTATTTTTGACTTTTTCTGTCTAGTAAACAGTAGTTAATGTCTTGAATCTAGTAGGTAAAATGTCTTGAATCTAGAACAGTATTACTTTTGTTGAGCTTACAATAAGGTAAATACACTTGAGAGATGATGACAGCTGGATGGTAAATTATGGCTTATTATGGCAAAAGAGCACTGCCTAATACGAGTCAGGAATGCTAACTTCAAGACGTTTCCAATCTTATTTCAAGTTGGTGGTGACTTAGAACAGTGTAACAATTATAGAACTAAGAATTTATAACCTACAGAGAACGTCATCATCAGAGGTTATTTTAGCCAAATTCTAGTCGTGTTTGCCGCACGTGCTCACAACCGTCAAACAAATATATTTGAACGTTCCCTGCAGGTTATTTTGGAGTTTATGTTATATAAACTAACATTGCATATGATACCAATATGCTACAGAGATTATTCAAATGCTGATATGTGTAATTTATTTATAAATAAAGTATTTATGCTCGGACACATTCGGTCTCTGTCGCGCACTGTCGAGCGCGTTCTCGGACACACTCGGTCTCTCTCGCGCACTGTCGAGCACGCTCGCGGCATTCGCCTCGCTTTTGTCGAGACCCGCGCCTCATAAACACTAACACACCAGAGAAAAAACTGTGCAGCTCCTATGGCTGAGAGAGTGCCTATACTCGCGCTTCAGTGAGCTCAATTAAAGTAATTAATATTATACATATTATACCACATATTCACATTTCATGTGTTGCGTGATATCTCTGCGCCCAAGTAGCAGTGCTTCGCCTAAGCAGCAGTGCTTCGCCTGTGCTTCCCCCTAATATAGTCCCAAGTCAATATCTGCCTAGGAAATCTCCTAGTGTTAATCTGCATCGCTATTTGTACTCGTTGTGAATACGCAGGCCACAAGAAGTAATTAGTTTTTTTTTAGTTTTTTTTATCACTTTTACTCAGGCCATGCTAGCTGGCAACAAAGGATTCCATTCATTGTGCTAAGCTAAGCTAGCGCCGACCCTGTCAAACTAAAACAACGCATGCACTGAGACAAAAATGCATTTATAGAATCGAGAAAACAAATAAGACTAACATGTCACCTTCAACATGATTGGTTCAATTGGTTCAATAGCCCCAACCTTTTTCCTCTGTCACTGGCACAAGCAAACTGTTTTAATGATGACTCCATTTGTTAATCACAAGATTCTAACAGACTGTCTAGTTTCATTTCCCAAACTATGTTATTTTTACATACATACATACGCACACAGTCAAAGTTTTCCATTGGTTTTGTCACAGTACATCCTGTTCCCATGTTAGATGTTAAAGTTATAAGGTTAGATGTTAGAAACATGGTTAGTTTAATATAGTTTAAAATTTCCACGACAGTATCTTTCAGAAATGTGTACATTTTAAAGAACAAATGTAAATACAATTTTGAAAATATAAATAATAGAAACAATCTCCATAAAATTACCATAACACAAAAAAAGACTGTCAATGTCTCATTCCCAACTAAAGTAAAATATAAATGTATTTTACAAATAAAAAAAATCTGTAAATAACAGAAACAATGAATGACAAATATAAACTATGACCATAACAGAACAGGCCATAAAAGTCAAATTCTGAAACAAAAACAATCCTGCTCCTTAATGGCTTGGTAGATTACGGGAAAGAAACACTAGCATGTTGACTTTCTCTGGCTTAATAAAAATTTTCACTCACCAGAACTAAATTGTGCTGTTGGAATGTTGGCCTCCGTCTATGCCTTTTTCAGGTCTCTTCTTTTTATTCAGCTCATACGTGCTCACCAGATTCCTGCAAAGTCCTAGGGCACGTGCGGTGCGATCCTTCACACTTGCTATGGCATTTGTAACAGCCAAGTGGAGATTATGGCCAACACAATTTAGCCATGGCCAGCCAAGTTTGCCCACTGCAGCCACAATATTAGCCCCATTATCAGTGGTTATGCAGGACATTTTTTTCTCATCTAATTCCCAATCTGCTAAAATGCATGTAAGAGTTTCTGAAAGTGTATCAGCAGAATGGTTCTCTGGGGGGTGTCTTGTCTCTAGACACTTTGACACTAGAGTCCAGTCAGTTGTGAGGTAATGTACTGTTAGGCTCATGTACAGGGTTATATTTACACTGGACCACATGCCTGTTGTGGCTGAATAAAAATCTATTTCTTTCAAATCCTTGAGGATTTCATCCTTCACTTCTCTGTATAAATTTGGGATTGCTGTTTGGGAAATGTATGTTTTCCCTGGCAATTCATATTGTTTGTTAAAATTGTGGAGTATTTCTTTAAATGCTGGTTTCTCCACAGTATTAAAAGGCTGCATTTCCATCGCGATGTATCTCGTGACACTGTCTGTCAGCGTGTGCCATTTGATGCTGTCGCATTTATATTTTGTTACCCGTTCTAAGGTCTGCGCTATTGTCACCTGACTGGAAGTATGAGCGGCTGTGGATGACTTCAAAACTTCTGCGAACTCTGTGGGGTGATTCTTTGCTTTCAGGTGATTACTAAGATTTGTGGTGTTGGCGGCTTTGGTATTTCTCTCCTACAAATTCGACACACTGTCGTGTCAACATCTTTCAGCTGTCCTTTATCATTGGGTGTAAAACAAAAATGTGCCCAGATCGGCGCTGTGGTTTTCGGGATCGAAATTAAATCCATCTTTGAAGAAGTAGAGTTCTGCAGGTACTACAGCGCCCTCTTGTGTCTTCTAATAGTGGGCAATAATTGCAATCATCTGTAATGACCGCGATTAGACCAATTAATCACGATCAAACGATTATTTAATAATCGTGACAGACCTTTCGCAGGGACACCTTTGTGTGAATTTTGTTTTGTGATTTCACCGGAACGAATAGAGAGTCTCCGTAATGGCGTTAGGAATAGATTGAAGCGCGCGTCCGAGTGAAGACTGAGCGTGAGCCACATGAGACACTGTCTCCGCACCACTGATCGCAGCGGCAATGAGCACTCAGCAGCTTGATGTAAAAAACAATAAATTTCAGCTCTAAAACTAACTAAATTAAGGCACTACTAGTTAACCAGAGATGCATTATTTATTTGTATTAGTTACATCCGTGCCGCGAGATGTTTCAGAAAGTAGTGAAGATCTTTGCTGAAGGCCCTTTCTGAAACCCCATGGTACGCCACTGCGTATATCAAATAATAATAATTAAAAAATAAACAATCCACTCCACTTGAATGCTAAACCTTTGTGTTATTTCTCACAGGGTTATTCACTTGAGCTTGTGTTTCTGGTGTCTCACTTTCACATGCGCATGAATGAAAGTCAGTGCAAGGAAAAGTCTAGTGTGAACGGCCATTAATAATTAAAATAAATATCAATCTCAAAGTTGGTGTCAAAATATGGCAGTATTGTATATTTTGATGTTAATATCATGTTAGATAATTGTGTTATTGATCAAATATATTTAATAGTTCTTGCTAAAGAAACATGGGATTTGTGCCTATAATGTTTTTTAAATAATTTGAAGATAAATTTACCTCATTCATGGAAAGTTTCAAGGACATATAATACATTTTTAAAAGACATCAAATTATCATATTTTAGCTCTACAGTTCTACTTTATACTATTACATCAGGGCTCACTTTCATGTCCTTTCACTTTATATTTCTCTCTTTTAATTATTTTGATGTACTGAAAATTAAATGTAATATTTTTTTCTTTGATTTCAGACCTGATGGAAGTGAAGGAGGAGAGTGAAGAACTGAGTGAAGTGAAGGAGGAGTGTGAAGAACTGAGTGAAGTGAAGGAGGAGTGTGAAGAACTGAGTGAAGTGAAGGAGGAGAGTGAAGAACTGAGTGAAGTGAAGGAGGAGAGTGAAGAACTGAGTGAAGTGAAGGAGGAGAGTGAAGAACTGAGTGAAGTGGAGGAGGAACATCATGTCAAACTTGGAGAAAAACCTTTGAGTCGCTCAAAGACTAAACAGACATTTTTAAAGAAAAGAAGAGCCAAGAAATCTTTCACCTGCACTCAGTGTGGAAAGAGTTTATCAACCAAACAGAGTCTATAATGTCACATGAGAGTTCACACCAGAGAGAAGCCACTCTCATGTGATCAGTGCGGGAAGAGCTTCTCATGCAAACAACATCTTAATCTTCACATCAGAGTTCACACTGGAGAGAAGCCGTTCACATGTGATCAATGCAGCAAAACTTTTCGTCATGCATCAACCCTGAAGAGACACCTGAGAGTTCATACGAAGGAGAAGCCACATTCATGTTCTGTGTGTGGAAAGAGTTTTTCACGGCTGCAACATTTACATAGACATTTACATTTACATTTATTCATTTAGCTGACGCTTTTATCCAAAGCGACTTACAATTGCTAATTATATCAGAGGTCGCACGCCTCTGGAGCAACTAGGGGTTAAGTGTCTTGCTCAGGGACACACTGGTGTCTCACAGTGGATTCGAACCCGGGTCTCTCACACCAAAGGCATGTGTCTTATCCATTGCGCCACCACCACCCCCATGAGCAAGACATGAGCAAATACACACGGGTGTGAGAGAGTACATGTGCTCTTTGAGTGTGAGAAGACTTTTCGTACAGCAAACAAGTTAAAACGGCACCAGAGAATTCACACTGGAGAAAAACCTTTCAAGTGTTCACACTGTGACAAGAGATTCAGTCAGTCATCACATCTGAAAACACATGAGAGGATCCACACTGGAGAGAAGCTGCACACGTGTGATCAGTTTCTGTAAGAACTGATTTTCATAAAAGCTGAGATAAAACTCACCCTACAACTACAATAAAGCAATAAAACGCACCCTGGACAGAAGATCGCAAAGAGCATTGTCTTGTCCAAACTTTTCTCCTTCCTTATCTCTGCACCTCCCTCTCCCTCCTCCCTGCCTTTCCCCCTGAGTCAAGTCACCAAAAGTTCACTGAGAATGTCTCACATATCACATATGATGTATCTTGTGAATCTATTGTTTTTCCTTTTCATGTTTGGTATCATTTTAAATGTCTCAGTGCGATTGGTAAAATGGTCTTAATTTCATTGCAGTCATTGGTATAATGAGAAAGATTGAGAACTTTGGAGAATCCTGTTCTCCTCTTTGGGTGATGTCTCTTCAAGATTTTTTTTATGATTATTTTCTAATAAGAAACACGATCTAAATTTGATTATCAATTGATATTGGAGTCAGATTAAGCATAGAGCTAAAGTAATATTGAAACAAAATTCTAATAAATTAAGTGAACTTTACTGGAGCGCTGAAAAGACACATGCGCATTATCCCTTCGCCCACACCGTTGGATTTCCATCATTGGGCCAATTTCTCTTTTAAAACTCACCTGAAGCGACACATTAAGATCCATGCAGTGGAGTGTTCAACCAACAGGAGTGTGTAATTTGTCAGTTCAGATCCATGCAAAAAAAAACAAAAACGCAAATTCATTATAATCCATTATAAAGCTTGGAAGAGCCAGGACATTTTTTAATATAACTCAGATAGTATTCGTCTTAAAGAAGAATGTCATATACACCTAGGATGACTTGAGGCTGAGTAAATCATGGGCACTGACTTGGAAGCCAGGAGAAACATTAGTTTTAAAAGATTTCTGTGTTATACTGAAGAGTAAAGAGAATGGAATATGCTGAAATATTCGCTAGAAATACACATGACTTTATAACATTTACTGATAAGGATATAACCATTCAATATAAGAATGTGCTACAAAAGTCATTGAAATTACAATCATTTATTTAAATCTCTGCATTTAATAAACTACTAGGGAGTATTTTTTTATCACAGCTTGTAAATGTTTTAAATGAATGCATGTTTGTTTTGTAATGTATGTTTTTTTTTTATTTATGTCTTTCAGGAGATTTTAATTATCCTGTCAAGCTGTTGTTGAAAACAACAGTCTTCGTCGTCGGTTAGGAACCTGGGTGTGCTCTTTGATACCAACCTTTCGTTTGAAAGTCACGTGTCTAGCATCTGTAAAACCGCAATTTTTCATCTTAAAAATATATCTAAATTGCGTCATATGCTCTCAATAAAAAATGTAAAACAAGATGAAATTAGTTCATGCGTTCATGACATCAAGGCTAGATTATTGTAATGCTATTATGGGTGGTTGCCCTGCATGCATAATAAACAAACTACAGCTGGTCCAAAACGCAGCAGCTCGAGTTCTTACCAGAACTAGGAAGTATGACCATATTAGTCCGGTTCTGTCAACACTGCATTGGCTGCTATTAAACATCGTATGAATTTTAAAATATTGCTGATCACTTACAAAGCTCTAAATGGTTTAGCTCCGCAGTACTTGAGCGAACTCTTAACGCATTATAGTCCTTCACATCTATTGCGATCTCAAAATTCCGGCCAGTTGATAATACCTAGAATATCAAAATCGACTGCTGGCGGTAGATCCTTCTCCTATTTAGCACCAAAACTTTGAAACAATCTTCCTACCATTGTCCGGGAAGCAGACACACTCTGTCAGTTCAAATCTAGACTAAAAACACATCTCTTTGGCCTAGCATTCACATAATACATTATAGACTTCTATAATTCAATTTAGGCTGCATAGTTTAGGTCAGCCGGAACCGGGAACACTCCCTGATGTACTTGTTACATCATAAGCGTCTACGGTAATATTAGTCTCTTTGTTTATCCGAGGTTTACTGCAGTCCGCCGGATCCAGGCCGTATCCAGATCTGACGAAGGACCTTCGCCTGGACCCGATGTCAACGCAGTGCTGAAGTGCCAACTAGTCTCTCCCTATGGAGGATCCCTTTACCACTCTACAGATAAAGTGTTGTCGGGATAATTTCGGTTTTGCGTATCTACCCTGAAGTGATACAATTCTGTATCAAAATTTTAAGGCCAGACCAGTAGTTTGTTAAGGCTTGGTTTGTAGGGAATTACAAACCTGCGTACATATATTCTAATGCGCATAACTAGAATTAATTCTTGATGCACACATGGTTCGCGTTTAAAGTCTGTGTAAAGAGAACGGTGTCATCTTAGTGGCCTCTAATCTAATAACAAATGATTGTTGCGACGGAGGTGAATCCGTCAAAGCTAACTTTGGCTGGAAAATGTCTTTATTCAAGAGCCGCTATAAAGCCAAAACAATTTCTGTCACCTAAAGTTATCCGTTTATCACTGTAAAGCCGCTTTGAAACAATCTACATTGTTAAAAGCGCTATATAAATGAAGATGACTTGACTTGAAAGTCATGCAACTGGTAACCTGCAATTTATTGTAAATTTACAGTCAAATAATTAACAGTGTTTCTCATTATAATGACTTGAACCCAGGGCCTAAAATTAACACTCGCCAAGTGCCACATGCGAGTAAAAATCGGAGTTGGCGAGAATACGAAACAGTGTCAGTCGCCAGTTGGCCAGTAACAATTTTTTGAAGTGCAATGTTGTGACAACACGAACGAGAACGTGAACAATGCTCTGCACAGTTGATGTGTCAGTGCTGCATCATCACGAAAGTTTCAGCCTTTCCAATGTAAACATTCAAGCGCTGGAACACGCAAAAAGGAATTTGTTACTCAGACGCTGTGTGGGAAGTTTAACATCTGAACTGCGCGACCTGAAAGCCGTCTCTCAGACAATGCACAAAGTTGAGCTGAGCTCTCTTTAATGCCTTCCTGTGCTTAAATGGACAAATTCACTCAAAATTATGACAAAACCGTCTGGGCGAGTGTCCTAGTAAACACAGTGAACATAAGTCCTAGTATGCATAAGTAAACGCAAACACAAAAGGCATGATCATGTACAGTATGCCTTCGGTCTTAATCATTATAATCCTGCTACTGTCTGCTTTTTTAAAATATTAAATCAATAAACAAAGGGCAAAGAAAAAAAAAAACACTCACTGCTCTTAAACTTTAAAAATGATATGAAGTTTATGCAGTGTTATTTATTAGATTAGCCTACTTAATTACATTTCGGTACCTGAAAACTATAAGACCTGCCCAAAGAGCACTATTTATTTAATTTGTATCTTTGTTGCATTGCATTTATTGGTGCTTTTGCTTGTAATTTGATTTGGTTCTTATTTTATTACTGACTGTTTACTTGTCTTTTAAAATGTAGGCTATTACATTTACATAAGTTAAGCTAGTAGTTTTAGCTGAGGTATCACATTGGTATAGAGGATTATGAATAAAAAAAAAATGGTGTCATAACTGCCAGTTATTGTGTCATGGCTGATAAAAAATTATTTGGCCGCTATATTTTTTTAAGTCACCAGCCATTGGCAGGTGTGACAAAAAGTTAGTTTTAGACCCTGTTTGCGCCTCATAATGAGATACTTTATTATAATAATGAAAATCTTTCCAAGCAAATACCAATCAAAACAACAAAATGTCCTGACGCTCACCGTGGCTGTACGGAAACTACTTTGTTGCTCAGCACATAAAGATGAACTATTTACTTGACATGATCACATGATTGCACATCTCCGGTCGGAGAGCACGCTGGCACGGTTTGGTTGCCGCTTCTCCCACCGTGAATATCTAAACACTGTTGGATATACTCTTGTTATTTCTTAATTGTTGATACTCATTTGTGCTAGTCAAAAAGTAGTGCAAAACAATTACACTTACTGGCATCTTGATAATGACGCTTAAATATTACTGATTGCCTGTTGGCTCCAATTGAAACATCTTCATTCCATGTCCTTGGTCTGTGAAAACTGTCTCTGGTGCCGTTTGTCTTTGCAGTGGTATCCTTTCCTCGGAGAGCCTGCTTATTACCGGGCTAACTAAGAGGCGGATCCACGTACACCGTGTGTCTCCCCAGGTGTGCTTCTATGCTGCCGGCGGCTCCTATAGACCAATTTTGTGTTTGTAAACAACGATGACGTATTTTGTGGGCGGGGCCGAACTGGTGGCAGGAAGTGACAGTTCTATAGTAGAGGCATCAGGTTTCATCGGTAAAATCAAATCCAACCATAAGAATATGGATCATCCGGACGGTTTTTCAAATTATTTTAATGGTTTACCAGTAGAAGATCCCTTTTCTTACATTAACAAGCTAACGCTTAGCAACGGGGTGAGGTTTCCTGACCCGTACTCACTGTTGAGGCAATGGGTGAGAGATCCAGCTAAATGGCCAAAGCTGCAGTGACTGGACATCTTTTTATACCTGGTAGAAAAACCCAGCGTCTACACTAAAGAAAAACTAAAGGCATACAAGTCTCTTGACACATACAATTTTGTATTTTGCGGTCATGTCCAGGATATCTAATATCAAAAATTGTCTCATGACTTTTGTGTATTACGGACCAAGGTTTTGCCTAGCCAGCGGCAAGGACACAAAACTCAGCTTTACAAAACGTGGGCTATTAACAACAAATATAACAACTACATACTGACGGCGAACTGTAATTTTATGGCTGGGTACGTATTAACTCCTTTTCATTGTTTAATGTATGTTGGAACAATGTAAATCACTAGAAACTACTGCTGCTACTACCTAGGTGGATGTAGCTAAATGTAATAATAGTTAGGCTATAGGGTTAAATATTATTTCATGCTGTAAGCTAATTCAGATTTTCCCTCTATGAATTGCATATGTGAATATGAACAAATAAGCATTATTAATTTAAGTTTTAAGGTATTATCTAGATCTATTGATTACATCAAATTCATGCTTTAATGTAGGCTAATCATGACAGGCTAGGGTCGTGCTGCAGCCATGAAGCCACACTGCAGCCATGAAGCCGCACAGCTTTTTAAGGTTGAGCTGTATGTCAGGATGGGAAGGACAGACACAGCAAGCACATCAGGGGCCTACATGTGGAAAGACATGTCCAGGAGAGAGGTCAAGACAGCAGCCCTGAGTCAGATCAATTTCAGCAAGCCAAAGAGAAAAGACAGCCAGCTTAAAGACATTCTTGAGAAAAGTGGCAAGCTTAATGTGAAAGGCATGAACATCAATCGATTTCATTGTTATCAAGTTCATTTTCAGTCATATTTATCATTAATGAAAATGTATAGTGATTTTTGATTAAAGTACTTAAATGTGCGGTTTCAAAATGAAACTTTATAAGCAAGACATATAACTGCTTTAATAACTGAGACTAATGACCATCTTTTGTTACATTATAGAGCTCACTGCTGATGATCTAAGGGATCTAAGAGACCTTGCACCTAATGCAGCTATTTTCACCAGCGTGGACCTCAGTGACACCGATTCTGCATCTGAATTGGACACTGAAACAAACCTACCAGAACCAGTTAAAGCTGTTTATGATAAACAGTTGAGGGGCCTACCACCACATGTTATAAAGCAGAAGAGTCTTGAGATGTTTCAGAGAGTTAGAAAGAAGCTTACTTCAGATCAGTGTGAAGCTCTCGAGTTTACTACCAGGGAGCAATCAAAATGCAGGGCCTGGCACACACATTGAGAAGGCAGAATAACAAGCACAAACTTGCACCATTTGTGTACAGCTGGAGAGCCTACAGACAATGATATTAAAAACATCATGCATTACAAGACAGAGGATCTACAAGTACCAGCCATACGCTGGGGGAGACAAATGGAGGATACAGCAAGAAAATGCTACATAGAAGAAATGAGTAAAGGTCACACCAATTCCTTTGCTAGACTCTCACTTACATCTTGGTGCATCACCTGATGGGATTGTAAGCTGCTCATGTTGTGGGAGGAGAACACTGGAGATTAAATGTCCGTATAAATACAGAGAGGGCCTGACCAGCTGCAATGAAGACCCCTAGTTCTGCCTTGACACATCTGGCCAGCTGAAGAGGAACCACCCGTACTACTATCAGGTCCAGCAGCAGATTTTTGTGTGTGATGTCCACTACAGTGACTGTAGTTTGGACCAAACAGGTCATGGTCATCAATCGTATGGTGAGAGATGCAGACTTGCTGCTGAAAGCCATGCCTAAGACTGAACAACTCTTCCTCGACCATCTTCTGCCAGAGCGGTTGCCCGGGAGCATGGATCCCAGCATCGTAGATGAACACACACGGAACTGTCCACACTGCGACAGTCCAGACTGTGGCAAGATGATTCACTGTTCTAAGTGCAAAAGTCATTTCAATTACAAGTGTGTTCAGATCAAAAGAAGGTCTTCTAAGTGGCTTTGCAAACTATATAACACCTAAAGGATAATATAGCTCCACATGGACATAATATAAAAAGTAAAAAAAAAAAAGTTTATATATATATATATATATATATATATATGTATATACACACACGTTGTTCCTTTACAAATCTGCAACTTTAGATTAGTGGTCATCTTTTCTGTGTATATTTTCTCTACAGTGTATGGTTGTACAACCAGTAGATGTTGTTCCTAACATCTATGAATTTCGGTTGAGAGATTACATTTTTAAAAACAAAATACTTAATAGTAAGAGAATGTCAAATATACTTATCACATTCCCTCCCTAAATGTTGCTTGTTTGGCAAAATGGTTACTAAAAACTGAAACATTGATTTGTGTACAACTTAAATATTTTAATTAAATTCATTGTTAAAGAAAAACATTCAATACTCGAAATACAGTCTTGTGTAATGGTGTCACACCATTACATACACAGCTGACTTGTATTGACTATAGTAAAACAATATTCAAAGATTGACTAGTGGGTTCAACTACAGCAATGTGACAATGAGAACAGAAACAAGTGTGAGTATAAAAAAATATTAAAAAAAATATATTTTTAGTATATTCATGAAACATGAAATGTTAGAACAATGTTAGAACTTAAAATGTCCGGTAAAATGTCAATGCAGGACTCATTTCATTTAAATATTCAAAGTTAATCAAAAGCAATTAAAATAAATCATGCATAGAGAAAACCATCCCAAAAGTTAACCCACAATGAAAATGTACCATGTGTAGCACCCATCTCGGTTACTGCTTTTTCACATTATGAATGATTGGCTTGCTTGTTAGTGTGTCTTTTAGGCACTACACTTTTGCAAAGATTTGTTAATGCCCCGCACACTATTACCATATCATACAGAATGTTTACCTGAGTAAGTGGAATTACAGATGTTAAAATTTTGAATTTCTTCCATCGACCAATGACTCTTTCCAAGTGTATTCTCACATTTGACAGCCTTCTTGAAGTGTCAACTTCATGACCAGAGAGCTGTTTCTTGCCTTTTGTGAAGTGTGGGATTTGAAGGGTTGCACCGTATGCTGAAAGGTCCTCCCTAATCAAAAACCCTCGATCAGTGGCGAAGACGTTGGCTCTCAGTACCTCACCGATGTAGCATGTCGAAGGTAAGTTACTCAGCTAGCTAGCTAATATATCACCGTAACTTTGCTCATAAATGATAGATCCAAAGTGCGACTGCTTGACTTGTGTCATGAGTGAGTTTGGGTGTCACAGCTAGCAACCAAGCCACATTAGCTAGCTATGTATAACATGTATATGTTTTCATGCTAGTTAATCGAATGTGTTTGTAGCTTGAAACAAGCTAGCGCGAACCGCTGATTAGCTAGCATATGAAGTAGCGGCCCAAGATGGCGACCGCCCGTATACGTGAACAGTATAGCTAATCTTTCTAAACAATATTTTCTAACTTTTGTCTGTACCCTTACAAAGTTCTCAATGCTTCGGTTAACATGTAGGGACCCTCATTATGCTACCGTTGAAGTGTTGTACTATTTTTAGCTTTGTTAGTGGTATAGAAATAGTGATTTGTTTTTACTTTCCAAGTGCCCTGGACCCCGAATACAAAGGTTGGACAAAAAAATAATAATAGATGAATAGAGATAATAGATGAATAACTTAAAATAACCCTAATATTGTAGATGTCCTAACTTTTCTTTTGTTTATTTTTAGGTTTGTCAATGTTATTTATAGAGAGCTGTGGGAGGGCTGTGTTGCAGAAATTAAAGCAGCAAATTGTTTAAGCGTTCTGTCAGACTCATCTACTGACGTGAGTGGCAGAGACCTGGAAGGGTTTTTTGTCCGTATATTGAGCTGTGGACATCCAAAGAACATCTTTATTGGTGTAGAGGAGCACCAACACGCCACAGCGCCTGGTCATTTTGCTGCAATGAGCGATGGTAAGCCTGGCTATTGAATCTGTTTGTGTTGCTTGCTGTGTTTTCACTTGTTGAGTAACGTTACATCAATAACAAGTATTTCTCTGTCTACAGCATTGGATAAGGCAGACATATCCCAGTGGAAGGATAAGGTAGTGGGCTTGGGTACTGATGGAGCTGCTGTGATGGTTGGGAGGATTGGGGGTGTTGCCACACTTCTTCGTGCTGAAGTTCCCCACCTGATAAATATCCAGTGCCTAAGCCATGGCCTGGAGTTGGCTGCCATGGATGCTATGAAAGACCAAGAAAGAATGAGAAAGGCGAGTAACAAGGAAGTAAAAAGCCAGCCTTCAGCAACTTCTGTATAGTAAACTGAGAAAATCATGTCCTACATAAACCCAACATGTTATGTGCTACTTAAGCTAATTTGTATAATTATCATACTCCTATAATTCTAATTCAGGTGATGGACATACTGAAGGGGCTGTATAAACAGTATCAGCACTCTCCAAAAGCGTGGAGAGAGTTGAAAGATCTGGCAGATGTGTTCAACCAAAAGGTCTGGAAGATGACCAACTTGGGAGGGACAAGGTGGCTCCCACACACGGAGAGGGCACTCAGGGTCTTGTTGAAAAACTACCCAGTATTGCTTGCCCAGATGGAAAACACAGTGGAAGCAAGGCTAGTAATACATTCCTGTTTCCTAGGTAATCATACTTAACCTCGGTCAACATTAATTCTTATTTGGTTGTTTACATCAAACAGATCAGCAAGTGCTGAAATGATTGGACGAGCCAAGCAGTGCTTTCAGGTGTTGAAAGATTTTCAACACTTTCTCTTCATCATGCTGGTCCAAGACGTCATAGAAGTCTTGAGTTGGCAAGTTTCTATTAAATATAATTTGTATGATCAGTTTATTTTCAATTTAAGTTGCAGTGTAGTGTACCTGAGTTGAGTCATGTTTTCATTCTTGTAGTTGGAGTCTGAAGCTGCAAGAGGATGGGCTTACCCTGCCAGAGGCACCCTATGCCTTTGAAACAGCAGTGTTGAGGCTGACAGCCATGGAGATAGAGGCAGGAAAGTGAGTGGAGGGCTTCCTAGCTGAAACCAAGAATGGAACCTATCAAAATGTTGAGCTGTTGAGGTTCAGGGACAGCAGAGAAGAGTTTTCCAAGTATATATTTAAACAAGAAGGATGACAATTTATTTTTAAGGTGTTAAATTCTGAGACATTATAATTATTTCTTAGTATTTTTTTTCTCCAGTGTGAAGCGGACGCTCCTGCGCAGTGTGATTGCCAGGCTACAGTCCAGATTCAAGGGGGTTGAGACTCATCAGGTGCTGCAGCAAAACTGGTGGATCCTCGCGAGTGGGTTGCTGACCATCAAGAATTAGCATGCTATGGCAGGGACCACCTTGCCACGGTCTGTGATCACTTTGCTAATGTCCTTGACCGGATAGGATGTGACCGGGACAAAGCACAGCGTGTGGAGTGGCCTGCTGCTAAGGTGCTGATCAAGTCCTTATCACAGAGCCTACAGAGGAATGCTTGGCAAGACTTTTTCCTGGATAATGAGCAAAGGAGTAGCTTCCCCAAACTCCTCCTCATTGTGGAGCTCATCTTGGTCTTGCCTCTGTCCACGGCAACAGTCGAGAGGGACTTCAGTGCCATGAAGCGATGACATTAGGAAGATGCCCCTGATGGAGATGCCCCTGCCCAACCACTAGCTCCCAGGGCAAAAGAAAGAAAAAAAAATGCAGAAAGGAGGTCACTGAAACTTTGCCTTGCCCAGCGAAAGAGGAAGGCACCAAAAAAGTTATTAGATTTTGTTTAATTTTTGTTTTGTTTTATTTTTGTTATGTCCAATTATATTCTAATAAATGATTTGTTTTTTTTGATGTCCAATTATATTTTGATAAATGTTTTTGATGTATTTATTAATGTACTTATTTATACAGCTTGAGTGTTGAAATGCTGAAGAGCTTGCTCTTCATTAGCTTGGAGCACTTCAACCCCATGCCAATAGTGAAGAGGTGGCTCATGGAGGCGGACAGAAGGAGTTTCCAGTGAATAAAATGGACCGCTGAGGGAGAAAGGGAGGGGCCTATGAAGATGTCACACTGTATTGGAGGTTAGGGTTAGGGTTTTCTTTCTACCCTGACCTATCCTGGTTCCTGATGTGGGCATTCTTCTTTCAGAGTTTGTCCTTGTTTGCTACAGTTTTTAAATAGTTTATATAAAAAGCTAACTTTTTTCTGATGCTTTTCTTTGTCATATATGACAATAACTTGCATATCATTGTATAATACTGTTGGTAATTTGCAGATTAATAATTTTTTTTAAATAACAAACTTCTTTTACGCTTACCTTATATGGGAGTTCACTTTTATTTCCTTTAACAATTTAAATGTTTGTCATTAACTGTTGGAAATTAATTAGTTTAATTTCAGTAAGGCAACTGAGTTGAAAGAGTTGCATGTACAAAAACTGGGAAAACTATACGCATGCAAATAGTGTAGAGGTGGCTCATGGAGGCGGACAGGTGTTTCCAGTGAATACAATGGACCGCTGAGGGAGAAAAGGGAGGAGCTAAGGGGAAGAAAGGAGGAAAAGTGGAATCTCTTAGTAAAATGGATCCCTGTGAAAACCACATTCTCTCCGTGTTGGCGAGCCTATGTTCATTGCTCTCGGTCCCCTTGTCAACAAGTCAAAAGCCTTGGTGTCATTCTGGACAGTTCCCTCTCATTCGAATCCCAGATTAAAGCAATTACCCGGACCTCGTTCTTTCACTTCCGCAATATTTCCAGGCTTAGACCCTCATTGTCACAATCCAGCACTGAAACACTAGTTCATGCCCGTGTCACGTCACGTCTGGATTACTGCAACTCCCTTCTCACCGGTCTCTCTTCTAAGCTTGTTAGACTCCAATTTGTTCAGAACTCTGCTGCTCGAATCCTCACAGGTACCAGAACTTCTGAACACATCACACCTATCCTTATCATTCTACCCTATGCACTACCGTATTGAATTTAAGACCCTAGTCATCACCTACAAAGCACTCCATAATCTCGCACCCAGTTACATTTCTGACCTCTTATCAGGTTATGTCCCTGCACGCTCCCTCCGCTCTTGCTCGACTGGCCACCTTGTCACCCCCACATTCCGCCACTCCACCATGGGGGCCAGGGCCTTCAGTTGCACTGCACCAAGACTTTGGAATGCCCTCCCCTCCCGCATTCGACAGGCAGACACAGTCAATTAATTAAAAAAAATGTTAAAGACCTATCTTTTTAAGAAAGCTTTTAATCTTTAAAACCTCTTAGTACTACATCGCCAAAGTAACCCTCCAGACACACTTTTTTTACTGCTCTCTGACATCTTAGCACATTTTTCAGATTTGTCTCATTTGTAAAATGTATTTCTATGAAGTTAAATGTATTTTAAAGTATTTCCTTCTTTTATGTCCTCCGAAATATGTAAGATGTCCTTGTGTATCTAGAAAGGCGTCCGCCAAATAAAATGTAATATTATTATTACTATTACCGTGATCTCAGACTGTGTTTAAGTGGTTTCTCCACTGCATGGGTCTTCATGTGTCGCTTCAGGTGACTTTTAAAAGAAAAACTCGCACTGATCACGCGTGTGTGGCTTCTCTCTGCTGTGGATCCTCTTGTGTGTTTTCAGAGATGATGATCGACTGAATCTCTTGTCACAGTGTGAACAATTGTAAGGTTTCTCTCCAGTGTGGATCTTAATGTGTTGATCCAGGTTGCGTTTAATAGCAAAACTGATCCCGCATTGATCACACGTGTGCGGCTTCTCTCCAGTGTGGATTCTCCCGTGTGTTTTCAGAGATGATGAGTGACTGAATCTCTTGTCACAGTGTGAACACTTGTAAGGTTTTTCTCCAGTGTGGATCCTCTTGTGTCTTTTCATAGATGATGAGTGACTGAATCTCTTGTCACAGTGTGAACACATGTAAGGTTTTTCTCCAGTGTGGATCCTCATGTGTAGCTTTAGTTGAACTTTACCAGAGAAACTCTTTCCACACTGATCACACGTGTGCGGCTTCTCTCCGCTGTGGATCATCACATGTTTTTTCAGTGTTGATGACTGACTGAATCTCTTATCACAGAGTGAACACTTGTAAGGTTTTTCTCCAGTGTGAACTCTCTGGTGCAGTTTTAAAAAGGCCAATGAAATAAAAGACTTCCCACACCCAAAGCACACATGATCTCTTACACCAGAATGAATTTTTCTCATGTCTATGTAAATATGGCAGCTGTGAAAAACTCTTCCCACATACAGAACATGAATGTGGCTTCTCCTTCGTATGAACTATCAGGTGTCTCTTCAGGGCTAATGCCCAAATAAACGTTTTCCCGCACTGATCACATGTGAACAGCTTCTCTCCGGTGTGGATATTCCTGTGCCCTTTAAGTTGTGCCAATTGTCTGAAACTCTTCCCGCATTGATCACATGTGAACGGTCTTTCTCCAGTGTGGATCCTCATGTGAACTTTAAGATTTTCTCTGTGTGAGAAACTCTTCCCACACTGAGTGCATGAGAACAGTTTCTCTCCAGTACGAACTCTCAGGTGAACCTTTAGTTGTCGTTTGCTTGAGAATCTCTTTTCACAGCAATTACAAGTGAACGGCTTCTCTCCAGTGTGTCTCCTCATGTGAACATTAAGACTTTCTCTGTATGGAAACCTCTTCCCACACTGATCACATGTGAACGGCTTCTCTCCAGTATGAACTCTCATGTGTTTCTTAAGTAGAGATGATCGCAAGAAACTCTTCTCGCATTGATGGCATGCATGTGGCTTCTCTCCAGGATGAACACTCATGTGAAGCTCAAGACTTTGTTTGTATGGGAAACTCTTCCCACACTGATCGCATGAGAACGGCTTCTCTCCGGTGTGGATTCTCATGTGAATCACAAGACTTTGTTTATATACAAAGCTCTTTCCACACTGAGTGCAGGTTGTAGATTTCTTATCTCTTTTCTTTAAAAATGTCTTTTTAGTCTTGATTTTAGCATCAAGTTTAGCATTTTCCTCCTCCACTTCACTCAGTTCTTCACTCTCCTCCTTCACTTCCATCAGGTCTGAAATGAAAGGGGGAAAAAAGTAAATTTTCGGTAAATCTTTCAGTTATTGAACATTATAGGCACACTAGAACTACAATTTTATTTGAACAACGACACAATTACCTAATGTAATATTAACATTAAAGAATAGAGAATACTGCCATAATTATGGCACCAAATTTTAGATTGCCATTTAATTTATTTTACTAAACTTCTTAATTCATTAAAGGCTGGTCACACTTGACTTTTTCTACCATTGACTTCCATTTATGCCTCGTTTCCACTGAGCGGTACGGTACGGTAGGCTACGCAATTATTTGCGTTTCCACTGTCAAAAGTAGTGAATGGTACTAAAGGGTGGAGCTAGACTCACTGCAGAACGTTGACTGGTTGACAGAGAATCATCACTTGCTCGTGCTACAAGGGGAATGACAACATTAGCACCATTTTTAAATATACAGTTGAAATATAATACTACTGTTAGTTGAAATATAATACTACTGTTATTGTGACACGAAATGTAATTTTAAGAGTTTTTAATGGTGAGAATGTAGATGTTTAAAGCTCAAATTTGTGGTTTATCTATAAAGATTTATGAACATTTTATGGACTGCATTTATATAGAACAGCCTTTCCTCGGCTAGTCATTCTGACGTTTGCCGCTGACTCTGACATCTCTGTAGTGGTTAAACATATATACACATTGTCTTGTGTAGACCTAATGGGCAATCTTTGGTCTTGTGAATCTATAATTCGTTCCCTGGCCAATCGAATTGCAGTAATCCAGCCTTGAAAGAAATAAATGCATGGATTACTTTTCGAAATTTTTTAAAGAAAGAAATGTCTTTACTTTTGATAGCAAATAATAACTAATAAATGTATCTGCCTATCAAATTTAGATTCATCAAACACCACGCCCAAATTTCTCACCCAGGGCTTTACACAAGAGAACAAACCACAAAAATTTAGTTTAGGAGCGATAGAGGAATTGGAGGGTACAAATTAGGGGTGTCACGATTCTCCAAATCCTCGATTCGATTAAATTTTCGATTCTAAGGTCACGGTTCCTCGATTTTTACATTTATTTTTTTAACAAGAGGTTGCTATGCCATTTGTAGACCATACTTGCATAATATCTGACCTTTGTTCGCAATGTACCACACTACACTGTCAAACAAACAAACAGTTGTTGGTTTAACAGATAAATGATGTGTCGCGCAGCGCCATGTCTTTAAAATTCGAACACATTATTCTCTATGAGTGTACACACACCAGGCACGACTCAGGACCTTGTTCAAAATCCTGCCGTGCCACAGAGCGTCATTACATAGTTTTAAATTAAATTTACATTTATTTGTCTCAAATCGTCGTTATGACTTCACCCTGTGCTGCAATATAGGCTACATTTAGTTTTTTACAGAAATTTACACAATTTACAGAAATCAGCTGGTTGAATGAAAATTGCTGATGTTATCGGATTTTCAGGTGATATTCTCAATTCATTCAGTTAACGGACGCTCTAAGATAAAGTGAATTCAGACTACAGACTAAGCAACGCATTTAATTGTAGAGTAGCCTTCAATAATAACATAGTACAGACATGATCTTAATTCCATAATGTCCTTAAACATAACAATATTGCAGGCCATAAACTGAGAAAGTGCGCCTCCGGTGTGCGATACCTCGAGTTGTCATAGACGCGGTGCAGTGATGCGCTTCTCATCCGGTGTGCGGCCCCCTTTAGAGGAGGTTGACTCGCAACACTTCAACACGCGTGTTTTTTTCCGCTTGACAAGCCGACCAAACGTGACATGGGGGCGTGGCAGCATCGACGATTCCATTTGCAAGGTGGTGTTAGGTGCATGTATCAGGAAGAAAAACATAAAAGGCATTATCTGCTCCCACAGAGAATTTAGCTTATCCATTGCACAAGAACAAACTCTGTGTATTGCTAAGTTAAATTAACAGAACAAACAATTGCACACTCGAATGTCCTGTCTCACAGACAAGGTGGGCCATAACAAGGCCTCAACCAAATGTGACTCTGAAGACCAACAGTCAGATGAAAGCTATCCTGATTTACAAGCTTTCTTTGAAACAGATGTAGCCATCCAATCATTAACTGATTAGCCTGTAGATTCAGTAAAGGTATGTGGCGCTAGGAGAAGATCTCAGGGAATTGAGGGAACTGAAAGTGTTCCTCCCTACTCTTCTGTTGTCCAAATACAAACTGTTGCCAAAGCGCTAGGACCTAAAAATATAGAGAGACTATCCCAGAGCTTACCCTCAGCACGCACACATTTTTCTGAATTTAGAACAGCATTGATAAGCAAAATGCGTCTCTACGACATGTCGTTGACAGAAGTCACACAGCTGATGTCACAAATTCTAACTGAATCCGAATTCAACAGTTTTGAGTCTGCTGTTACTTCTGAACTACAACATGCCAGTAAAGGTGATTTGAGAGAAGGTGTTTTGAAAGTGTTAAAGAACATTGTTGGACCAAAAGTGGAGTGGTCAAAGATCACTAGTTGTGTACAGAAGGATGAAACTGTTAGAGAGTACACTGAAAGATTTTGTCAGTCAGCTGCAGCATACAGTAGGATAGCTGACACTTCAGAGAAGGTGCTAGATGATAATGGCCCCCTAGTTCGCACATGGTTTGATGGTCTTTTGTCAGAACATAGAAAGGCATTGCCTTTCTTTGACTTCACATGGTCCACTAGAACCCTACAAAACAACTTGGAGAGTTTAGCTACTTGGGAAAGAGACTCTGATGTCAAGGCAAGAGTAAAAATTGCAGCAGCATCCTTTAAGGTCAACACAGAGAATCAACAGAAACGCAAATGTCCTGAGAGAGTGCAGTTATTGTTACTATGGTAAGCATGGACATTGGAGAAAAGAGTGTAGGAAAAACAAAAATAACTTTAGAGAAGTTAACAATGTTACTCAGCTTCTACTCAGTCTGCTTGCTACTCTGAAGCAGCTCCTCCCCTCGTCATTATACTCGTGGGGCAGCTTGTTAAGGTGTTAACCATTTGGGCTGTGAGTGCTTAAAGCTCCAATATGTAATATTTTTTCACCACAAGAGGGCGCAGTTTCCAACAATAACAAAGGCGAAGCTTGATGACGTTATGAAGGAGGTGACGATGGGAGATGTCGTTTTTAATGCGTTTTCACCATCTAGTGATGTATCTAAACGGAATTAATGAATCATGATCACGGATGAGGTAATTTATTCATTTTTGTATTACCTGTATGTCTGATCGTATTATTTTATGTCATCATAATTAATGAACTGCAAGGAACGTGAAATGTTATGCTATATTATTACAGGCATGTGGTGTAGCCTAAATCATATCTATTAAAATCATCTTTACTGTAACTATTACGTTACTTGTACAATAAATTAAAAAAATATATTTGCTTACCTGTCTATCAATACACTCGCGAGAGCAGAGTCTCTGTCAAGTCCAAGATTGTCGCGCAGCTCTCTCCATCTCGAAAACGCCTGGCGGATATTTATCCGGGTTTTATCCCTCCGTTTGTCACACAGTCTGCGTGTATCCGAATATGGACGCTTTCGTTTTGTTGTTTCAAATTGTCAAAATTTGAATCGTATAATTTTAAAAAATCTCTCTCTCTCTCTATATATATATCTGGGGCGGCAGTGGCTCAGTGGTTCATGTAGATTGTCTACAAACCAAAAGGTTGGTGGTTCAATCCCCGGTTCCACCTGACCAAGTGTCGAGGTGTCCATGAGCAAGACACCTAACCCCAGCTGCTCCCGACGAGCTGGATGGCGCCTTGCATGGCTGACACCGCCGTCAGTGAGTGAATGGGTGAATGTGAGGCTATGTAAAGCGCTTTGGTGGCCATAGGTCTGTGAAAGCGCTATATAAATGCAGTCCATTTACCATATATATATATATATATATATATATATATATATAGATCATTTTTTGTCAGTTTTGTTACCTGACTCGATCATGTGGAAGGGAAGGCAGAGCTACTCGGTTACTTTAACCTCGGTTCCCTGAGAGATAAGGGAACGAGTATTGCGTTGCAAACGCTATGAGAAAACTCCTTTTCTCGAGAAAATAACGACCATGGTGTGTAAAGCAGAAGCAGCCTGGCCAGCGGCGGAGTATGCATGATCCGCGAGTGCTGAAGACGTTCTGCACGGCTTTGATGGGTGCGCAGGACACAAATGGGCGGCGACAGCTTCTTCCAGTGGCGGGAGCTTTTCCCTCAGCGCCGTCAACAGATCGAGCGTTAACTGTACGTACACACCGCCGCCGACTTGAGCTGCAAAGAAGCTCTGGCTGCCCTGTCAAGGACGCTTGTCAAAAAGTACGGGGAAGCTTGGCCGCTCTGAATAGTGAGTGAGTGCGAGCTCTCTCTCGCTCTCTCGCTCTGTGTGCTCGTTCTTAGAGGCAGAAGAGCGCGTGCGCGCTTAAAATTAAATTTTTGGTAAGAACATTCACCCGCCAGTGTGGTGGATAGCCTTTTGAGATTTACTCGCCAAACAGAAAATCTACCCGCATTTGGCGCTTGGTGTTAATTTCGGACCCATAACCACCACTTCCGCATTTGACCATGTGATATTCCGGTGTGGTGGAATATCACATGGTCCACACCGGAAAAAAGCGGACATTGCGTCACTGAGAGGCGACATTTCTTTTCTGGGACGCCCAGTTATTTAAAATCGGAATTTCTCTGAAATAAAAAATCTTTGGAGACTTTTGAGATATTGTAAGTACACAACTGGAGGAAATATATCACACTGTACAAGTTATTTTCTGAAATTTTATTACAAAATTGTTACATATTGGAGCTTTAATTTCCCCAGTAACTTACAACAAAGATGAAAGACTTATTTTTGTTTAATAGAACAAAAGGAAAGTGACTGTTTCAGCCTTCCTTTGGGAGACACTGGTTAAGTAGACTCATAGCCTTAAATGTCATGCTACAGCACAGGCTTCATCAGTAATGGTGTTAGGTCAGACTGTAAACGTAAAATGCCCTCATGCAGTGTCCGCACTAATGAATCAAGCAAAAGTCACTTCTGTCACCTCCTCCCGTTGGGGAAATTGGTAAACTACCATCACAGCCCCGAACATTGTTTTACAGCATGCACCAGTCACGAACCCATCCTCATGTATGATGTCAGCAATGACTGAAGTTGTGTTAGAGGATGAAAGAGAAATGACTCACGATTGTGTTATGCTTACATACACATCTACGAGTGAAGTAAAATAAACTCCCTCAAGCTCAAGTCATAGAAGGTAAGAGACGAGAAGGTTATGCAGTAACTTCCACCACTGAAGTGGTAGTTTCAGGCCGTCTTCCAGATCATTTTTCAGCTCAAGCTGCAGAACTAGTAGACTTAATTGTGAAAACCTCACAAAGGCAGTACAGAGTGCCAAAGAGAGAGTTGAGTCAGACTCCCACCAGAAGGTGGACACACAATCATCCCAGGTCAATGGGTCATGATAAAGTCATTCAGAAACAAGCCATTAGAGCCGAAGTGGCACGGACCACATCAAGTGATGTTGATTACAGCAGATGCAGTATTTTGTCAGGGAAGGAAAACCTGGACTCATGTGTCACACTCTAAAGTTGTTCCCCTACCTACAGGGATAGGATAGGACACGGACCAGTGAGGAGCCCAGGGAAGAACCGAATGCAACAGGCTACGGGGGCCAACCCTGCGGTGAAGACCCCCTCATAGGCCTTCCCCATCCACTAGTCCATCCTTACCTCACTGTTCTTTAGGTGTCACAGGAATTAAGAAATAGGGAAAGAAGGAACAACAATAGCAGACTCAGAAAAGGATATAACCCTAGTGTTTGAACAAATACTGCTCTATCCGTCTTTTGTTTTCTTTCTTACTCTGTGCAGATACCACTTGATGGCTGTCCCGAGGCCCATATGCACCAACCTCCTCACCTGCGTATGAAGCCACAACCTCAAGAAAACAACTAGACCCACTGCCAAGCCAACTATCACAAAAGAAAAAGAAAAAATACACAACGCAGAGACTCACATACGGGAACTTCAGTCATCCATCAACATGATCAAGATTGTCGTACTATTAACCATCATGGACATCGCACAAAGTGTAGACTCCAGAAACAACATATTCTTAGAGCTGATGAATATGTCGAAAAACGTCTTGTTTGCTGGAACGTTTGCATGCCACACCCGCATGCCACACCCGCCTTCAGTAGGAGCAGGAATCCCATGGGTGGCACACCCCATCTACATCAACAAAATTCAGCTTCTACCACGAACAAAGAAGATGGCTGCATTCTAGGACTCACTTGTGCACAAACATCATGGTCAAGAACTCTCTGATCATTAATCCCGTTGTAGGTTGTCATGCAGGCCCTTGATTAAGTCAGAAGCTTATCGAATTCTGTACAGAAATTGGCCAATGATACGGCTTTGGCCCTGGGTAACATCACGAACACTCTCGCTTCACACAAGATAATGATCTTACAGAACAGAGTGACCTTGGATTACATTTTTGCAACGCAAGGGGGAGCCTGCACCATTATCGGCCCTGAGTGTTGCACCGGGCTAATGGATCCAACAGAGGACTTGAACAAAATCCAAAAAGACATTCTTGATCTTTCAGCAAAATTACACCAGATGACTGAAGATAATTCTTCATGGTTCCGAAACTTGTTAGGTAAACCCTGGCTGTGGATCAAGGAAATGGCAATTCTGCTAATTTTCTTTCTCCTACTGGCGTACCATCTATGCATCCACAGTATCAAGCGTTTCATTCAACAAATGACTCGCGCCTCTCACGAGAAAATGACAGTTCCAACCAGACAAGACTATTACCCGTAAGAACTTCATGGACCCTAATTGCATGTTTGTTTCTGTGTCAGCATGCAATTACAGAAAATCAACACAGAGCATGTGCTATGTGCCTGTAACGATCACAAGTTACAAGGATGAACTTTTAAGTGTCTAAATTTGTATTTTGTGAGAGTTATTAGAACTCTCAAAGGGGGAAATTGTATTACACATTTATTAAATGTTTAATTTAGGTTCCAATACAATAGTATATAAACTGAGAAAGTTAAGTAGACTGAATTTAGCATTTGAGGCATAGATGATGATATTCAAAGAAGATTAAGTCAAGCAATCCAGGTGTCTGACACTAACCTTTTGTCTTTATGCACCTCCTGAACAGTGTCATTGTCCCAAGTTAAGCTATGATAATGTGAAGGTATGGGTGATACTGTCAGGCTGATTGGATCATTTGAATGACACTGTTATGCTGATGAGATCAGGAAATCTCTGTAAACAAGCTGACTCATGTGGGCTACTTCATGTACATGCCCCCTTTATGTAAATCCCTCCCCCTTGGAATGTATATAAACTACAATGTATACTGTTTGAGTTAGACTTGACTTGGATGACTACAGCTACGCACAGCGAGTTCTCAATAAAGAGTAACTTCTGCTTGAAAGATATCCCAACGTCTCCTGGTCTCTGCTTTGACGAAGGAAAAGTTTCCAAAACTGGCCATAAAGCCTCAGAATCTGAATTGAAAACAACGTTTACAAGCAAACACATTTACAAAAAATAATGCCCATAACAGGTTTGAATATTAAAGGCTGCCTAATATTCGTTTGAATATCTTTTTTTATTTTTTATATATATATATTCAAATTATATTAGAATAACGAAGTTCAGCGTCAAAGCCCTGATCTGAACTGACTAATTCGATATTTCTGCTGATTGAACATGAGTTAATAAATATCAATCAATCAACAAAATGTCCTGTGCTCACCACACACAGGTTATAGGTGGAGAGGAGAGATTTGGCTATAGAGTGATGTGTGGCTAACTTACACAGAAGAGACTTTAATGCTCAGCACATAAAGATGAACTACATACTGTGATCTCAGACTGTGTTGATGTGGTTTCTCCACTGTATGGATCTTCATGTGTAGCTTCAGGTGAGTATTAAAAGAGAAACTTGTCCCGCACTGATCACACGTGTGCGGCTTCTCTCTGCTGTGAATCAACTCATGTTTTTTCAAATCTGCTGACTGAGGCTGCGTTCGAAACCGCATACTTCCCTACTATTTAGTATGGGAAAAAGAGTAGGCGAGCGAAAAAGTATGTACGAATCCAAAAGAGTAGGCGAGAATTACCTGGGTGACGTATTAATTATCGCGAGATTCGGACTTAAGTGCGTTCGAATATGCCTACTTTCCTACTATATAGTAGGCGAAAACAGTACGTGAAGGAAGCAGTACGTTCGAAACATCAGTATTCATAAAAGAGTAGGCGAGAAGTTCCCGGATGGCTTACTGCTTCCACACAGATTTTTGAGTGCTGATCCGTGGATACTCTTCTATCCCAGGAGGCCACGCGAGAGGATACGTCATTATCAAACATCGCGGAGATCAGCGACGCGGGTGCTTTCAAATGTGAGTAAACACGGTTCCTTGTGTTAAAATTGCATGTGTTGAACTACTGTAGAGTAAACTGTTGAATTGTTGAAGGTGTAAAGACGTTACACAGTGTAGTATAGTTGTGATTTTGCTGTAAAAACACGTTTTATTATGTAA
This sequence comes from Leuciscus leuciscus, assembly GCF_965113295.1. Lineage (NCBI taxonomy): Eukaryota > Metazoa > Chordata > Actinopteri > Cypriniformes > Leuciscidae > Leuciscus > Leuciscus leuciscus. The sequence continues at coordinate 21,825,626 of NC_138725.1, read as the reverse complement.
CGTTAGCTAAAAGGGGAGCTCCAGTAAGGACACGTAAGTTACGTCTCTAAAGTGGATTTACATAAACCATATACATCTTAAAGACGCTTATTTTAAATGTCTATTTACATCTGACAGGAAAATCTTCAGTAAGTATTGCAGAAGAGCACATCACAACATGAAATAGACATCTGAGTGATGAATGTGTGCTAGAACAAATCTATAAAGTAACTAAACATAAGTTATTTATTTTATTTGTCCATTACTGTTGATAAATTGAGGAACATTTATGTTGGATAAAAAGTTAAAACAACCTCAACATGTAAATGTAGTGTTGCTCATAAATCACAGAGGTAATGTGAATCTTGTCTGAATGTTACAGGGTCAGATGAACAGGTGTGTGTTTATCCAGTGGAGAGTGGCTCATGAAGCAGAATGCTGCCATCAAAGGCCATCAAAGACATGAATAACAACAACTATTTAAATATTAAGTTGTAGTTTATTTTAATTATTGTAATTTGAAACAGAGCTATTACAGCACTTTTCTGATTCTTGATTTCTGTGCATTTGCTGCATAGCTTTTGTGGTGGAGCAGGACCTACAAGGGAAGATGATGGCGGCATTTGTGGAAAAAAAACACGTTTTTGTCTTCTAAATAATACTGAAATCAAATGACATTGTGCGGTTAAAATGACAGTTTTTTGTGTTATGTTTGTGCATTTTTGTAGGTTCTGCAATGTCAGCAGGCTGGTGTGAGCACTGAGGATGAAGAGCACAGAGCTGAATCCTGGAGATGGTGCCATGGATGAGTCCCTCCATCACTCCACCTGCTCTTATTGCCTCAGATTGTGAAGCACAACACAGCACGCAACAACCTCAGGCACGAACTAACAGCTCACCTCTGGTGGTCAGCTGATTCATCAGAATAAAGCTGCAGAATGGGAACCGCTGTGTTGAGACGGCAGAAGGATGTGGGGTTCAGCGCCTGTAGCCTACATACATGATTGTAGTTTGAATAAAGCTTTGTTTCATGTGTTGACTTGTATATGCATTTGTTTATTGTGTGATGGTGACTTTGATTCATTCTTTGACTAATTTATTAATATTTCTCATTGTTGTCAGTAAATAAAATATAAACATTTAATTAATGCTTTATTTATTGTTTGAATGAAAATGTAGACATGTTCACTATATACACATCTAGAGTGTATTCATGCATAGCTATGTCATATGACATACATTACATTTTGTTTGTTTTATAGAATTATTTTCAGTAAAAATTAATATAATTAAGTATTGGTCAGCATTTATCGTTGTTATTATTGTATGTTTTGGGGTGGGATAGCAATGCAATTCATTCTGGGGTAATATAAATTTTTAACATTAATGATACTTACATTTTTCGAGTATAAAATCAACAGTTTTCTCCAAAGGCGAATCTTCGCACAGCTGCCCTTTGTGCAGACATTACAAACGCTGGAGAAAACCGTTTTAGGTATAGGGCTGTTGAGTTACTGATGTTATGAGGTGTATATATATATATATATATATATATATATATATATAGGCCTATATATATATATACACACATATATCAATCATGGGTTTGCATACATAATATGAGATTTTATACACAGGAAAAAAGAACCTACAAGGTTGAATATCGTAATATATATTTTCTTAAATAATTAGTTATAATACACTTAAAAAATTAATTTTTTGTTATTTATAGGCCTGAGGGATGAAACGAGAGTTAAATTCATCAAGAAAAAGAGGAAAACATAAAGCAGTAAGCCATTTTTGCTTGTGGCTGAAAATGTTTGGATATAAAATAAAGAAATTAACAACATATTCAAGAGATGACAATTTTGGGATTTTGTAATAAAAATAAATAATATCGTTAAGGATAAAACGGTAGGTCACATTAGTAGGGTTAATAAGAACTTAAATCAACCCTAAATGTAGTCACAACATAAATGGGCAGCAGTTTCTTCAAAAAGACCACAAAATGAGCAAGTTTAATCAATATCAAGACATTTACAGATAGATGAATTAAACGTGTCGTTCAAATCTTTTAAGTTGTTACGCGTGTGATAACGCGTCATAGGTCACATGATAACGTCAACATGGCAGATGTCCGGTTCGCATTCATACTCAACGAGATCTGGCTATAAAGTACCTACTCTTTTAGCGCTCGTTAAGTAAGTACTTATTGAAATTAAGTACCTACTCATTGAGTATGCGGTTTCGAACGCAGCCAGAATGAATCTCTTGTCACAGTGTGAACATTTGTAAGGTTTTTCTCCAGTGTGAATCCTCTCATGAATTTTCAGATGTGCTAACTGACTGAATCTCTTGTCACAGTGTGAACACTTGTAAGGTTTTTCTCCAGAGTGAATTCCTTCATGTGCTTTAAGATTTGCAGACTGATTGAATCTCTTGTCGCAGTGTGAACACTTGTAAGGTTTTTCTCCAGTGTGAATTCTCTGGTGCAGTTTCAAACAGTTCGCTGTAGTAAAAGTCTTTTCACACTCAAAACACACATACTCTCTCACATCAGTGTGAATTTTCTGATGTGCATGTAAATACGGCAGACGTGAAAAACTCTTTCCACACACAGAACATGAATGTCGCTTCTCCTTCGTATGAACTGTCAGGTGGTTCTTCAGGACTGATGCACAGATAAATGTTTTGCCGCACTGATCACATGTGAACGGCTTCTCTCCGGTGTGGATCCTCATGTGAATCTTAAGACTTTGTTTGTATGGGAAACTCTTTTCACATTGATCACACATGAACGGCTTCTCTCCAGTGTGGATCCTCATGTGTACTTTAAGGTGGTCTGGTTGACTGAAACTCTTCCCACACTGACAGCATACATGCGGCTTCTCTCCAGTGTGAACTCTCATGTGAAGCTGTAAATGTTGCCGCAGTGAAAAACTCTTTCCACACACAGAACATGAATGTGGCTTCTCCTTTGTATGAACTGCCATGTGTGTCTTCAGCTCTGATGCCCTAAGAAAAGTGTTGCCGCACTGATCACATGAGAATGGCTTCTCTCCGGTGTGGATCCTCATGTGACGCTCAAGACTTTGTTTGTATGGGAAACTCTTTTCACACTGATCACATGAGAATGGCTTCTCTCCGTTGTGGATCCTCATGTGTAATTTAATTGTTTCTGATCGGGTGAAACTCTTCCCACATTGATGGCACACATGCGGCTTCTCTCCGGTGTGGATCATCATGTGTCGCTCAAGATTTAGTTTGTTTGTGAAACTCTTCCCACATTGATCACATGAGAACGGCTTCTCTCCGGTGTGGATTCTCATGTGACATTCTAGACTTTGTTTGGTTGTGAAACTCTTTCCACACTGAGTGCAGGTGAAAGATTTCTTGGCTCTTCTTTTCTTTAAAAATGTCTTTTTAGTCTTTGAGCGACTCAAAGGTTTTTCTCCAGGTTTGACATGATGTTCCTCCTCCACTTCACTCAGTTCTTCACTCTCCTCCTTCACTTCCATCAGCTCTGACATGAAAGAAATGTATTAAATTTAATTTTTGGTACATCGAAATAATTCAAAGAGAAATATAAAGTGAAAGGACATGAAAGTGAGCCCTGATGTAGTAGTAGAAAGTAGACAACTGTTATAAACTGTTATAAAATATTATGATAATTTGATGCCTTTTTATAAATTGATTATATGTCCTTGAAACTTTCCATGAATGAGATAAAAATAATAACTGGAAGATAAATTTAAAACATTAGACACAAATCCCATGTTTCTTTAGCAAGAAATATTAAATATATTTGATAAATGACTCAATTATCTAACATGATATTAACACTAAAATATACAATACTGCCAAATTTTGACACCAACTTTAAGATTTATATTTATTTTACTAAAAACTTTAATTATTAATAGCCGTTCTAACTAGACTTATCCTTGCACTGACTTCCATTAATGCGCATGTGAAAGTGGGACACCAGAAACACAAGCTCAAGTGAATAACCCTGTGAGAAATAACAAAAACGTTTAGCATTGAAGTGGAGTGGATTGTTTATTTTTAAAATGTTAATTATTATTATTATTTGTTATATATTAAATTTATGTTTGTAAAAAAGCTGCCACAGAATGTGACGTCATTTCACGGCCGTTGCAGTGTCTGTAGAAACACACATGCTCAAAGTGTAGAGTGTCCTCTGCGTTAACTTGGTTTAAAATAATATTTTTTAATAGCATTAACGGTGTCCTACATGTTTCACTCAACCCTGTTACTCCTGACATGATTTTCCTCCTTTTAAAAACAGAGCATTTCTTAAAACTGTGACACTCAGGAAGTGACATCATCTGGGCTCTTTCTCCAGCATTAAGTGGGGTTAAAACAGGGTGAAAAAAAAATGGGGTGAGTGCTGGAGCACATATTTTGTTGACCGTGCAAACCTATACAAAATAAAACATCATGCAAGCTTCAAGGATAAACGTGTCACATTAATTATTCCTGCACTAAGCTCCTTAGCGGTTTTTGGATTGTTTTTATGTGCCGCTACAAGTTAGTCAACAAAATTGTTTATTCGTGAACGCATCAACTTTGGAATCAAGGAAGAGGCCCTCATGATTTGACTGGACGGAAAGAAAGCGCAGCGCTGGCTGATGGAGATTCGCCCTGCTCTCGCTTGTTTAACTCTTCCGAGTCGCCGATCACGCCGGCGTGATCAAATCACATGACAGATTTAAGACGTCGAAGCATAAAAACAAAGTCACGTTGAGCGCTGCCGTCCACTTCTGTCGAAAGTGCTGGCTTGAAACTCTATTCTACTTTTTGTTTTGTGTTGATAGACCAAGTAAAAACGGAGATATGATCATTTAAACTTTATATAAAAAATAAAGTTTGTTCGTCGTTGACGCGTTCGTAAAAGAACGCAAGATGGGATGCGACAGGCGTTGCATTTATTCTAATAACTTCGTCGTTTTTTGTCATAAAACAAAACGGAGAAAAATGTGTGAATCTGCTGACTCTGCTCTTCATGCTGCACATTTTAGGGAGTGGAGGAGGAGCCAACTGTGTAAAGAAGCGAAATTGAAAGGCGCCGACGGGAGATTGACGGAATAGACAGAAAGACAGAGATATTATTGCTAGTTTTTGGTTTTGAGAGTAGTTTAGGAGTAGTGTAGATAGTTTAGGTATTTTTTGTGGAAGGAAAATGAAGCAAATGTTTTTGGTTGAACAAGCCCTCGACTTGTTCTACCAACTGGACGATGTTGTTTACAGTTCATCTGAATCAGAAAGTGGCGATGATGAGATTGACGACTCGGCTTTTGTGGTTCACAACGAGAGGTGAGACAAACTTTTAGCTTATTGTATATTATATTGTCTGTGTGTGTGTGTGTGTGTGTGTGTCTCTCTGTGTGTGTGTCTCTGTCTGTCTGTGTGTGTGTCTGTCTGTCTGTCTGTCTGTCTTTCTGTCTGTGTGTGTTTCTGTGTGTGTGTGTGTGTGTGTGTGTGTGTGTGTGTGTCTCTCTGTGTGTGTGTCTCTGTCTGTCTGTGTGTGTGTCTGTCTGTCTGTGTGTATGTTTCTGTGTGTGTGTGTCTGTCTGTCTGTCTGTCTGTCTGTCTGTGTGTGTTTCTGTGTGTGTGTCTCTGTCTGTCTGTGTATGTGTATGTGTGTGTGGTTGTGTGAACAAGAATTTCATTGCCAATCACTGCTTCACTGTAATTGTTGTGCATATGTGCCAATGAGCATCTTGAACTTTGATGTACAACCTTTAATCTTTTTACGTGTGTCTTGACATGTACAGAGATGATGAGCAGCCTGGGTCATCTACCACTTCGACAACAAGCAGACAGAGGCCTACAAAGAGATGGGGTGGAAGGAAGAGTCAAACCAGATCAAGATCTCCAGCAATGTCAGGACAGCCACACCACAGCTCTGAGCCCTGGAAAACCGAGAGTGATCCTGATAGTGATTTTGTGTTCATTTTACCTTTTGTATGGTATATTTGCACTCTTACTCAAGCTCATGAAAGCCCTGTAATGTAGCGGTCTGTGTAATTGTACATTAAGTGTTTTGTAGAGTTTCTAAGCAAAAAAAAAAAAAAAAAAAGAAAAAAAAAGCCTATTGCCACACCTGCTTTTTGCTGTATATAGTTTGATTTTATCTCAATTTTACCTTTTTTATGTTGTATTTGCACTATTTGGGAACCCTCATACTCTGGGAATGCAAGGCCTTAAATATAGCTCTCTGTATAATTGTGTGCATGAACTGTTTTAAAAAGTGGCAAAGCTAAAAAGAAAAAAAAGCCTATGGCTACACCTGCTTTTTTTTTGTAAATCATATTTTTTTTGTATATAGCTTGATTATATCTGAATTATACCTGTGTATGTTGACATTTACAACTTGTGTTAACATTTTAAACCTTTTAAAACAAATGTTGTGTTTTTTGTGTGATTTTGGGTCCAGTATGTTGATAAAGTACATCAAAGTGAAAAACTAATTGTCTGTTCATATAGGTGATGTTTTGCTGAAAACAATGATACCAAACATTGGTATGGTAAACATTTTTTTATGTCGCAAAATAAAAAAAATAAAAAGTACTCAAAAACGGCCAAAATAGCCCAAGACTCCGAAGAGTTAAATCAGAAGGATTATTGCACATTGGACTTTCAAAGCAACAAGGCTAACATCTTCGGATAGGTTTGATGCTGTTGAACCGTTAGGACATTGGTTTGTTACGTCTTCGCTTGTGTTCGCGGAATGATTTGAAATGGTTTTGCAGTTTGTTTACGATTGATGCAGCGCTGTTGGTGTGTTTAGTGAATCATTGTTTAGATTGCTGGGCTTGTGTGAATCTATTGGGAGTTGTGAGACATATCCGATGATATGCGTTGTTTTGGATTGTGTTTGCTTGTTGTGGGAAGCGTCTCCGTATTTAGACGCGATGAGGTGTGCGTGCTTCAATCATGAGTGAGATTGAAACGGGTGCGGATGTTGAACCTGAACAGGACAAATGTAGAAAAGTTCAACTCACAGCAAAGGCTTTGACTTATAAACTTGAGCAACTTCAGAAAGAACGAAAAAGAAATGTAAATGTGATTAAAAGTTCTATACCAGCCATCAAAGAACTCATGCTGAAAAATGCTGCTGTACAGTCTGAACTTGAAACTTTGGTGCAAACTTTTAAAGAGACAGTCAAGCTTCATGATTCAGTGATCCCATTATTGCCTAGTGATGAACAAATAAAACAAAATGAGTGGTTCTCAAGCATTTATAAACACAGTGATGCATTTATAAAAGAGACAAAGCAATGGATAAATGGAATTGAGATGTCAAGTGATAACCAGGATCAACAGTTCAAAACAGTTGAATGCCCTTCGAATGATTCAAAACAACAGAATATGTCTCAAATTTCCATGCATAATCAAGATGATATAAACCCAAGTGACAGTGTTTCTAATGTTGGAAGTAAAGGATCAAGTCAACGTAGCTCTGCCACAAGACGTTCAACTACATCAACAACTTCTTCGGCCCGCATGAAGGCAGAGGCTGATATTGCAGCTTTGTTGGTACATCAAAATTTAATGAAGGTAAAACATGCAATTGAAGAAAAGGAACAGAATTTAAGGAAACAGTAAGAGGATTTTGAGTTGCGAATGGAGATTGGCCAAAGTGAAAGTGCTTAAATGTTCTAGTGTGCATTGTGTTAAAAGTGATGTGACTCATCAGTCTGATGGAATAAATTCCAACTTTGAGGCAACAGAGACACTCAACGCTGATGCAAATTAATTTACTCCTAGAGCTGAGACGCAACAAATTGTTTCTTCTAAGGATGGTGGCAATGCAGGTGCCAAGGCAAACAAGAGGAATGTTTCTCAGACGATTTATTCCCAGAACATCTCAAAGTTAAGTAAAACAACTCCGAGTGGTTACGTGAATGCCGGTCCAGGAAATATCGATCAAGTTCTCCATATTATGGATTAAGGGTGTCACGATTCTCCAAATCCTTGATTCGATTACATTTTCGATTCTAAAGTCACGGTTTGATTCGATTCTCGATTAAAAAATTTTTTTTTTTGAAAGCACAAGCTATGCCATTTTTAGACTTTTATGCAATATAATAATATCTGACCTTTGTTCGCAATGTACCACACACAACATTGTCAAATTTAAAACGTTTGTTAACAACATAATGTAACAATAACTTATATCTTCAGTCAATTGGAAACTTAAACAATATAACCTATTACCTATTATAGTCCTGGGGCTCCCTGGACTCCTCAGAGCAGTCACAGGCGAATAGCACGGCGTTTTAAATTGGGTTCCCACAGCGTTTGCAACGCAGTACGAGAGAACATTCTCGTAAGGGAACGTACTTGGTTACTTGTAGGGGTCGACCGATTAATCGATTAATTGACCAATTTTTTGAATTTTTTAACATAATCGGCAAATATCCAGTATATCAAGCCGATTATTAGGCTGGCGCATCTGTGGGCAGCCTAGTGTTGTTGTTGTTGTGGAACACGTGATCGACGCACGCTGCACCTAGAGTCATTCTCCAGCAGAGTGAGCAGACCTCATCCAGTGCCTAAGGAAGGAGCTAAGTTCCTTGGAGAAAACTCCTTTATATTTAATTAAAACCTTTTGATATGTTACTGCCAACTTCGAGAAAAATATGAATAGGCGACATGACGTTCGGCTACTTTGAATATTGATAGCGTAGTTGAGGTTGCATTACCACAGCAGAAGGGTTGCTATCATGTCACAATAAGTAAGCAAGAATTTAGCAATTACAGACAGAGAATCTGAGACTTTTATTTGTTCTGTTTTGTGTGTCTTATATTTGAGAGGGTTGTCACTCAATGCAGAGAAATAAGTAATAAAAAAGTGACCAACGCACTAAAGGACAGGACTGGCTTTGCTTTGCTAGCACCGTCATTGCTAGGGTTGGGTAGCTACAGACAGACCCGGTGCTAATACGGCACTGGTGCCTTAACGACCGTTATTTACCGGACCGAATATCAATGCGTATTTCTGTGCTTCATTTCAGTGCTACTGTTATGCCTGTGCTTCTCTTGGATGCTCTGAAAACGGACGTTAGAAACGTGACGCTAGTCAGCAGTTAACTTTAGCATACCGTTAGCTAGTAGCTGGATTAAACACTGTTAAAATGCTGGCCAAACAGTGTAATGTGTGACTGTATTTCACTGTAGACTAGGGGTGGAACGGTAGATGTATTCGTATTGAACCGAAACGGTACGGGCGTCACGGTTCGGTGTATAAATGTACACAGAGAATACATAGTATAAAAATAAATACAACTCGAGTGCAAATTAATTAATGTAATGCGGAACTACTGTTAGATACGCGGGTTCTTTGGGGACACCTAATCTGTAGCTCCGCCTTAGCTCTGAAGCAGGCTGCGATGTAAAGATTGCAATGCTGGAATATGGTGTGTGGGAGAGAGAGAGGGAGAGGGAGACTCGGGAGAGGGAGAGAGGGGCGCGGGCGCGATCGAAAAGTCGCGTGTGTTTAAAGTCGCAAAGTGTTTACTTATATTTGTGTGTGTGTGAGGCGCAGATGCGATCGAACAGTGGAAACATAAAAACATACACCGTCATTTTGTTTACAAGACATCATTCAAACTGCAAAGTGTTTAAGTTATTGTTAATTAAAATTAAGGAAAACAAATATATTAACCTGAAATGTAGCAAATTAATTTTCAATTCATTCAGGTACAATTACCAAACATATCTCAAGGTCTTTTTGTCTTTTGTACAAGTGCAGATTGGTCAAGTGTTAAATGTTTTTGTTGAGAAATCTTGTCTATCTTAAGTAATTATTTGTGTTACATTTTATCTTTCAAATAGAGGCTAAAAACAAGCACATAATCGGCCAAATATCGGCCAAAATAAATCGGCAGCATTAATCGGCCATCGGCCGACCCGGATTTCAAAAGATCGGCATCGGCCTGAAAAAACCCATATCGGTCGACCTCTAGTTACTTGCGTAACCTCGGTTCCCTTAGAGATAAGGGAACGAGTACTGCATTGCCTTGCCGTGCTATTTCGCTCATATCAGGTACTTCACTTCAGTCGATTTAAACCTAAAGTCCTTTGGCGAGTTTTCTCTAAATTTATACACTTCAGCCACGTCCAAATTGGCGCGCTCGAGGTTGGCAGGGCGCCAATCGCTCCTACTCGCCATAGGTTCGTGCAGTTGCCGCAACACAGCCAATCAGCTCGCTCAGACGAGCTATGATGCTCTCGCTGTGCAGCTGCAATGCGTTTTAAAATAAAGGCTTCAATATTTTCGAGAAAAGGAGTTTTACCTATTACAGGCAAGCCGAGCTGACGTGACATATGGGGCGTGGCAGCATCGACGATTCCATTTTTTGATTCGATAATCGAGATTGAGCATTCATTTCGATCGATTTCGATTTAAAATCAAAATCGTGACACCCTTATTATGGATTCAGATTCGGATTATTTTATTTAATGCCATGTCAGCATTCAAAGCTATTTTCATGGGAAAAATTCAATTACAAAAATACAAATATCATATAAATACAATAAAAAAAAAAACACTAAAAAAAAAAACACAGCAAGTCATATTATATAAGATTTTAAAAATTAACATATGATAAAAAATTCAAAATCTTTTCAGGCATAATCTCATTAAATATGTCCTTAAGTGAAATAACTTCATAAAAGAGCATTCTGCTTGTAATAAGTCCAGGACAATCCAATAAAATATGTTTAACAGATAAGGGAATTTTACAAAACATGCAGAGAGTTGGGTCTTCACCCTTAAGCAAAAAAGCATGGGTCAAACTTGTGTGACCCATACGACATCCAGTGTAGACAACTTGATCAAGTCTCGTTTTAAAATTGATAAAAAGTCTGTTTGTAATTTTCGGATTAGTTCCATACAATTAATTATTCTTGTACATATTCCACTCTTCTTGCCACTTATTTAAAATATATCGATTAATAATCGGTCTCATATCTGAAGGAGGAATTTGACATTCATGAACTTCCTGATTAAGAGCATCCTTAGCAGCTGCATCAGCTCGTTCATTTCCTGAAAGACCAACATGTCCTGGAACGAACCCAGCAAAAGATAATACTGAAGAACTGATTGAGCAGATAATCCACTTTTGTTAAGATGCAGTCCACTAAAGGATGAAATGTCCAATGCTTGAAGACAAGATTTCGAGTCTGTAAAAATTATAGATTTTTTTTGTTGTGCATTTTCAATATGCTCCAAAGCTAAAAGTAAAGCACGTGCTTCAGCAGAAAAAATGTAGCACTGTTTTGGAATACGGATTCCATAGCGTTGATGTCCAGTCACCATTGCTGCTGTTACACTATTTTCCACCTTCTAACCATCTGTGAATATAGGTATGTGAAAAGGGAATTGGTTTCTTATGTCCAAATATTGCTGTCTATATACATTTGGATGAGTCACTCCTTTCCTCTGATGAGCCAAATCCAAATTGATATTAGGCTTCTTTAATTTCCAGGGAGATATAGAATTGAATTGTATTTGATTTAAAATGTTCAAATTTGTATTTAAGTTCTCCAAATGTGGTTTAATATGAATAGCAAAGGATCTGATGCTTTTAGGTTTGCTCTCATACAAAGGAGTAAATTGTGGGTTGAAGACTGTAGAATATGCAGGATTGGTTTTATTTGCCTTTATTTTGACAGCATATTGGAGTGAGAGCTTCAATCGCCTATTTTGAAGGGAAGGTTCATTGGCTTCAATGTACAAACTTTGCACTGGCGAAGTTCTAAATGCTCCCAAGGCAAGTCGTAAGCCCTGATGATGTACTGAGACAAGCATCTGCTTATAAGATTTTCTGGCAGAGTCATATATTATGCTTCCATAGTCAAGACGGGAATGAATTAGTGTTCTATAGAGTCTCAAAAGAACAATGTAATCTGCTCCCCATTTTGTTTTTGCCAATACTTTCATTATATTCATAGCTTTAAGACACTTGTTTTTTAGTGATTTCAAATGAGGAATGAAAGTCATTTTGTTGTCAAATAGAAAACCCAAGTACTTGATTTCCTTAACAACATTAATCGGTTCTCTATTAATGAAGAGTTTTTTGGATCATGATGAAGGGATTGCTGGATACAAACTGTTTTTGATTTAGAGAACTTGAATCCATTTTCAACTGACCACTGATATATTTTGTGAATACATAACTGCAGTTGCCTTTCAATTGTACTCATGTTCTTCCCTCTATAACAGATACAGAGATCATCCACATATAGGCTGCAGAATATATTAGATCCGATGATATTCTCAATGCTGTTTATTTTAATGCTGAAAAGAGTGACAGAGAGAATACTTCCCTGAGGAACTCCGAGTTCTTGTTTGTGAATATCCGACAAGGTGTTTCCTACTTGGACTTTAAAATATCTGCTAGCCAAAAAATTTGAAATCAAGATGGGTAATCGTCCTCTAAAACCCATGTGGTAAAGATCTTTTAAGATTCCATATCTCCATGTTGTATCATATGCTTTTTCCAAATCAAAAAAGACAGCGATAACATGTTCTTTTCTAATGAAACCATCTCTGATATAAGTTTCCAGTCGGATTAATTGATCCAAAGTGCACTTTCCACGTCTAAAGCCACATTGATAATCACTTATTTGTTTCTTCGATTCCAGTGTCCAAACAAGTCGATTATTTACCATTCTCTCCATTGTTTTACAGAGGCAACTGGTAAGAGCGATTGGTCGATAGTTATTTGGATCTGTATGGTCTTTTCCTGGTTTAGGTATTGGGATTACAGTTGCTTCTTTCCAAGAGGGTGGTATTTGTCCAGAAGACCAGACAAGATTGAAGTTATCCAAAAGAATAGATAATATACTTTGGGGTAAGTGCTTTAAGAATTGATAATGAATTTTGTCTGGACCAACAGCAGTGTCATGTGAACATTTTAAAGAGTGTATTAATTCTTCTATCTTAAAAGGTTGATTATATACTTCTTTGTTATCTGAATAGAAGTTCAATTTTTTCCTTTCCTGCTGTGTTCGTATTAACTGGAATTCAGGGAGGCAATTTTCTATTGACGAATTCTTTTCAAAAGATTTTGCTAATGTATTTGCTATATCCATTTCCTTTGTCTGAAGAATATCCCGTTTTTTTATATGTTGTATATGAGATCCATTTCCACTGCCCTTGATTTTGCGAATAATGTTCCAGATCCTCTTCATGGGAGTATAACATGTTAAACTTGATACAAATTGTCTCCAGCTTTGTTTCTTTGCTTCATTTATAGTTCTGCGAGCTTGAGCTAGGGCTGGGCGATAAAACGATAACGATATGTATCGCGATAGACACGTAATCAATATCAATAAAAAATGCGTTCGATAATTATTTATTTATTTTTTTCGTTGGAAGAAACCAGCAAAGCAAGTTTGATTGCATGAACAAAGGCACTCACTCTCTAGTAACTAGATAAAACAGAAAAAGTCAGCTCGCCTGACTTAAAGTCTGACCGTAGTCAGACCAATGTCGTCTGCAGATTATGCAAGACCGTCGTCAGTTTTTCTGTTATTCGCGTGCTTATGCGCTGTTCTAGCTAGTTTCTCAGCGCATACATGTGAAGCTCACATGCACTAAAAGCCTGTCTACCAGCGCCTGAATACTAAGTTATCTTTCGAGTCTTATTTTGCTAATACTGTTATACACACAAGGTTTACATAAACTAGTCGGATATGTCTAAAGTGAAAGCAAACTTGAGAAAATTGAGAGAAAATCTGCTTGTCAAATGCGTGTATAATAGACGCGTCGCGCGCAGCTCTTAAAGAGACAGTAGTAATAGTAAACACGCTGCCGCTTGTCCTTAAAGGGATAGTTCACCCAAAAATAAAAATTATCTCATTATTTACGCACTCTAATGTTGTTCCAAACCTGTATTAATTGCCTTCTAATATTTTCTAATATTAATATTTTGAAGAATGTGGGTATCCAAACAGTAGCTGGTCCCCATTGACTTCCATAGGAGGAAAAATATACTATGGAAGTCACTGGGGTACATCAACTGTTTGGTTACCCACATTCTTCCAAATAACTTTTATTTTCAACAGAAGAAAGAAACTTATTCGAGTTTAAAACAACGTGAGAGAGTAAATTATGAAAATTAGAATTTTTAGGAGAACTATCCCTTTAATGTTAATAAAACAACAAAATGTAAAGAGAAAATCACTCACTGCTCTTGACTAATAACTTTATTAATAGCTTTAATAAGTATCAATGTATAATTTATAGAAAATAGAAAGAAATAGATTTATATAATTTATAGAAAGAAATCGTAATATTATATTTTTGCCATATCGCCCACCCCTTTATAAAGCATTTCTTACATATTCTTTAATTTTGCACCTTAATGTTAAGAGATAATTGTTAAGTGTTCATTGTGATTTTAGACTTTTGAGTTTTCCATGGTCGTGTTGACATTTCTGCCTTTTTAACTGATGGGATTATAATCAGAGGTAGGTTAAGTTTAAAATAAAAAATCTTTAAATGTAATATATTTGTCTCCTGGACTGGTCCTTATTTTAAATATGTTATAAAAAAATTCAATAATTATCGATATCGACCGATATGAAACACTTATATCGTGATACAGTTTTCAGCCATATCGCCCAGCCCTAGCTTGAGCTCTACAAATTTAAAAAAGTGTAAAATTAGTTGTTGATGGCTGTCTATTAAAAAGTCTTTCCGCCTTTTTCCATGCCCCGATAGCTTTTTTACACTGCTCATTAAACCAAGGGTTAGTCTTACAGTGTGATTTAGAGGACGTCTTTGAAATTGTTTCATTTGCAATATCAATTAACTGTTCAGTAAAAGTTTCTACAGAGTTCTGATTATCTTGAGTTGCTGAAATAAATTTGTCATAACACATGATTTCGAAAGAAGGCCAATCTGCTTTCTTAAGTAGCCATCTTGAAGGTCTTTGTTGGACATCCGATTTTGTAAATGAGGTGATAAGTGGAAAGTGGTCACTCCCACATAAATCATCCCAGACCCGCCATGTACAATCTAAAAACATTTCAGCACTGCATATAGTCAAATCAATTGCAGAGTAAGTGCCATGACCTGGATGAAGGTAGGTTTTTGTTCCATCATTTAATAAACACAAGTCATTATTATGTATAAAATCTTCCATTCTCTTTCCTTTAACATCACATCGATCTTCTCCCCATAAAGGATTATGACTGTTAAAATCACCCATAAGTATAAATGGAGTCGGCAATTGTGCTACAAGTTTATCCAATTCTTGCGTTGTAATAACTTCACTGGGAGGCATGTAGATAGAGCATAGTGTAATGACTCTATGAAGGGTGATTCGTACTGCTATTGCTTGTATTTGGGTATCCAGTACAATAAGACTGTGGATTATATCCTTTTTTACCAAGACGGCTGATCCACCAGAAGGTCTTTGTACATTTGGTCCATATACACTAAACATTTTAAAAATTTTAACAGTCAAGGGATCATTTGGAGATAAATGGGTCTCTTGAATACAATAAGCAAGGGGATTTAAAACAGCAGTTAAAAGTTGTAACTCTGCAAAGTTAGCTTTTAAACCCCGACAATTCCATTGAATTATATGGTTACTTATCTTCAAGTGGGGAAGATAGGTACAGGTCCTTTATTCTTGCACTTTGGAGAAAGGCTACAACTTCGACTAGTCATGGGTTCTGACATTTCAACATCTTTTGGATTGTCATGTTTTTGAGTTCTATTTTTGTCTTGATTTGATTGTCGAGTTACTGTGCTTTGAGATTTCTTTTTCTCTCTGGATTCTCTTTGTTCCAACTGGGTGTCTTGAGTCGGATTAGTTTGGATATATACATTCTTGCTTTTTTGTGAAGACAAATTCTTATTACTGCTTACAGCTTGAGGTTTGTCTGTAGATATCCAAGTCAGTTCTGTCTGAGTACTGATTTCCCGTATGTTTGGTTTGACCACAGCAGAATAGGATTTATTCAGCGTGAAGGCAGGGAGATCTTCAACAAGTTTGCGGGCTTCAGGATAGCTCACCTTCTTTGTGTGTTTAATTTTTTTGTATTTCCTTCTCTTTAATCCAGGCAGGGCATTTCTTTGATGAAGCTGCATGATCACCAAGACAGTTTTTACATTTAGCGACATTATTACAGTTTGTTTCATGGTCATCCTTACCACAATTGTGGCAAACAGCCTTATTTTTGCATCCAGCAGAACCATGACCAAATTTCTGACATTTAAAACATCTCAACGGGTTCGGTATGTAGATATCCACAGTGACACTTAGATATCCTATTTGAATTCTCTCTGGCGGGTGAGGTCTGTTAAAAGTCAGAATGTATGTTCCTGTTGGAATTATTTGTCCATCTTTTTTGATACTTATTCTTTTGACATCAATCACACCCAGATGATTTAGTTCTGAGGCTATATCAGCTTCGTCCATGTCTTGCAATTCTCTGGTGCGGATCACTCCTTTGCTGTTATTCAAAGAAGGGTGACAAAATGCTTTCATAGTGACTCCAGCCAGATTTGTTGCTCGCAATAAGTTCTCCGAGTTTGCTTTGCGAGCACATTCAACCAATATTTGATACGATCGCAGCTTTTTGATATATTTGACTGTTCCTGCTATTCCTGTGATTCCTTTCTGAATAGCAAAAGGAGACAGTTTGGTGAGAGGGCTATCAATTGATAGAGACTCAAGTAATATAAATCTTTGCCAGTTTTCATTTTTAGAAGAAAAAATTAGATTAGTGGTTAGTTCAACTTCCAGTCTTGATCCAGTATCCGTTTTTTGGTGTTTTGTTTATTTGCCATGTTAGAAAGAATTGGTTCATCATCTCTGCTCCTCACCCACCTCGGAGTCCTACAAGGGGATGTACAGTGCCGCGGGAATCCACCGGATGTACACCAAGGATACAGTAATGATATACTTGAGCATATAAACACAAGATTCGGGCATCCTTTTCGGACATGTTGGTTTCATATTATTATTATTAATTTTTTGGTTTGTTTGTCTTTTATTTTCAGTCTACTTTCTTTTGTTACTTGTTTTATGTTTATGTTCGAAATAAAGCATTCAAAATCAAAATCAAGATTTATACTACTCAATTGACCCTACGCCAGTGCCTTCTGGAAGTGGTGAAAACTATATAATTGACTGTGATTCAAATCCAAATCCAGGGCAAGTCCTGACAAGCCGATTGGTTGGAATGGGCCAGTCCAACCTCTCGTCTAAATGAAGTAGGAGCCAAAGTGATGTGTTGGAAATGTGGGGGCCGCAGCAGGCCAAAATCCTCAAGCACCAGGATTTCTTCCTCCACTGACACGAGTCGCAACCCACGGCATACAAGCTGCCCCATTTGTCGCCTCTTACGATCAGCAAGGGGGTCCCTTATTATGGATAAACATCTTTACTGATTCAACAACAGTGTTTGTCATCTTTGCCTAAAAGGGAAATTCAAGTGTTTGATGGAAACCCTCTGCAATATCATACCTTTATGAAATCCTTTGAAAGCGGTGTGGAGCGTAAAACTGAAAGCCCCAGCGATCGCTTATACTTTCTTGAACAGTATACCAGGGGACATCCGAGAGATTATAAAAAGTTGCCAGCATATGCTTGCCGACCGTGGGTATTTAAGGGCCAAAGGTTTACTACAAGAGCATTTTGGTGACCAGTATATAATTGCATCTACCTATATGGAAAAGGCTCCTTCATGGGCAAATATCAAAAGTGAAGATGTAAGTGCTTTACGGGATTATAGTCTGTTCCTAAGAAGCTGTTGTAACTCCATGGAAGATATTCAGTATTTTCATGAGTTGGATACGCCCTCTAATATGTTTACTGAAAAATGGAGATCTGAAGTCTGTGAATTGCAGGAAGCCTTCAATCAAAGAGCTACCTTTAGCAACATTGTTAACTTTGTTGAAAGACAAGTGAAAATAATGACTGATCCAGTTTTCGGAGACATACAGGATGGTCCAGCATTAACAGGAGGTAAATTATTGAACAAAGGCAAGTCTCAGTATTATCTTAAATCTAAAAGAAGCAGTTTTGCTACTACCGTCACAGCAATGGAAAATAAATCAGAAATTGGAACCAACAAAAAGGAAATTGTTTCACCCACCAACAAGAGTTGTTTGTTTTGTAGATGTGGACATGTTCTAGAATTGTGCCCTCTATTGGAAAAGAGGAGTCATGGTGAGAAGATTGCATTCTTAAAAGAAAATGGCGTATAAATCGCCTTTCATGTAAAGTGTGTAATCTTAAGCACCCAAGTATACTTCACATCTACCCAAGAGAAAAGGAGACAGATTTAAAACCTGTCAGGAGACAAACAGACGCTGTAATGGGCAGTGCTCTGCAATCTGTTGAGTCCAGTGGATTTATTGGGGCTGGTGAATTTGAATGTAAACTTTCCATTGTTCCTGTGCAAGTGAAATCTAAAAAAGGAAATAAGTCTGTGATTACTTACGCTTTTCTGGATCAAGGTAGCACTGCAGTATTTTGTACACCTACATTGATGAACAGACTTGGTCTTTCAGGTAAAAAGACTAATATTCTCTTGCATACTATGGGACAGGAGAAAGTCACAACTACCCATGTCGTTTCTGGATTAGAGGTGGCTAGTTTGAATAAAGATGAATTTTGGGAGTTGCCTGATGCCTATACACAAAATACTATGCTGTGCATAGTGGAAACATCCCAAGACAAAGGATGTGCAGGGATGGCCACATCTGAAGCATGTGACTTTACCTGAAATTGACTCTGAGGTTGAACTGCTTATAAGAATCAATGCCCCAAGGGTTATGGAGCCAATTCAAGTGATCTGCAGTGTCAATAATGGACCATATGCAATTCAAACCAGTTTGGGATGGACAGTAAATGTTCCACTAAGAGGAGACGGTGGTGACCAGTCTACGTATGGCTAACCTGATGTTACAGTTAACAGGATGTCAGTTTCAAACTTGGGAGAGCTTTGGCAACAACAATTCAAGGTTGATTTTCCTGAGTGTAACAAAAACAAACAATTTGGGTTTTCAAGAGAAGATCACAAATTCATTGAGATGGTAACAGACTCATTAAAGCTTGTAGATGGTCATTATTCTATTGGTTTACCTTTGAGGAAGAAAGATGTTTGTATGCCAGGCAACAGGACAATTGCTGAACAGCGTGCTCTGAACCCAAAGAAAAGGATGAAAAAGGACGTTTTACCTCATTCTGAATAATCTGTTTTCATGAAAGACATTATTTCTAAAGGGTATGCAGAGAGAGTGCCAACTGAGGACTAAGGATGTAGTGACGGTAAGGTATGTTACATCACCCACAAAAAGGAAAGCTTCGGGTTGTATTTGACTGTGGTGCTACATTTCAAGGGATATCTTTGAATACCGAACTGTTACAGGGTCCAGACCTCACCAGTTCACTGATTGGAGTAATAACCAGATTCAGGAAGGAAAGAGTTGTGATCACAGCAGATATCGAAGCTATGTTTCATCAGGTGAGGGTACCAAAAGATGATGCAGATATGCTGAGATTTCTTTGGTGGCCTGATGGTGACCTTACTCGAAATATGGTTAAGCATCGTATGGTTTTGCATCTCTTTGGAGCTACTTCATCACCCAGTTGTGCAAATTTTGCCCTCAGAAGGTGTGCTGAAGATAGCAAAGACTTCAGCAAGGAAGTAATTGATGCAATTTTGCATTGTTTTTATGTGGATGACTGTCTGTTGTCAGTAATTTCAGAGAAAAAGGCTCTTTCTCTGTATCATGATCTTGTTGCATGGACGAAAACCAACAAAGACAACATTTAAAAGAGGAAATTGAGAAAATCAAGGCACAATGTGGCAGAAGTAAGCTTTCTGTGGTAGAGCTAAAGAAAGCTGAATTAGAGGTAATTCGTTACTGCCAAAGAAAAAGATACTCTTATGAACTCTCAAGCTTACAAAAGGGAAAAAATGTTAAAAAGAACAGTCACATTTATAAGTTCAATCCTATCCTTGAAGACAGTGTTTTAAGAGTTGGCGGACGTTTGAGTAGGGCGGTTATGCCTGAAGAGACAAAACATCCCGCTATACTTGCTAAGGATTTTCACATCTCAGACATCATTCTTAAACATATACATCCAGAGGTGGGTCATGGTGGTCGAAACTATATGCTATCAAGGTTGCATCAGAGGTACTGGATACTTGGTGCCAGTGTAGCCATAAGGAAGATATTGTCCAAGTGTGTGATCTGCAAGCGTTTGCAAGCAGCTATTCAAACCTACCTCTGAATTGAGATCTTGTATTTATAAATGTCTCCTATGTGTATTTAATATAATTATTGATTTATTATAATTAGGGGCTGGTATGTATGAGCCATATAATTGGAAAGTCATGTGACCAACTGATAATGGGAGTGTCATTAATTAAGTGGGGTTAAAACACCTGTTGTGTGTGTGTGTGTGTGTGTGTGTGTGTGTGTGTGTGTGTGTGTGTGTGTGTGTGTGTGTGTGTGTGTGTGTGTGTGTGTGTGTGTGTGTGTGTGTGTGTGTGTGTGTGTGTGTGTGTGTGTTCACATGGAAGAACGGGGTGAGTGCTGGAGCACATATTTTGTTGACCGTGCAAACCTATACAAAATAAAACAACATGCAAGCTTCAAGGATAAACGTGTCACATTAGTTATTCCTGCACTAAGCTCCTTAGCGTTTTTTGGATTGTTTTTATGTGCCGCTACATTTGGGTCATTCTACAGAAACGTCCACTTTTGGTATGGCAAGATGTCTTAAAATTGATTTCTTTTTCTAACATTTAAACTTACACCACATTATTAGACTACCCTTTGACTTTATGAATACGCATAAATGACAGCTTAATGATTTTTTATATTTTTTGTACATTTATTTAAAGACCGCATGTACCATTTTTTTGTCACTGGTGTTACCTTACTTATTTGGCAATATTAAAGGTTTTTATGAAATATTATTTATAATTTTTTTTCAGCACATGTAGACAGAGTTACCGAAAAAGAATAATAATGCAACAAATAAGGAGATTATGTTTTATTTATTTTAATCAGGTTTGCTAAAAGTGTGCTTGAATGATGTTAGTTCATCTGCGCTACCATCGATTTGCTATAACAATGAAAATATTTGAAAACCGGTTAAAATCAAGTAATGATGCAATCCTTTAAATCTTAACTTTTGAGTGTAGCAGAATTAAATGGATGTAATATTATTATTATGTCACATGTGACATTGTATTTAATGTGACAGAAAAAAAAGACAGTAACACCAGTGACACAATGAATCACCAATGGCATGCATAAGACCAAAGATCATTATTCTTCAACTATAATTAAGTAGATGAGACTAAATTATTACATTTGGCATATAATCTAAATGAATAGCTTTGAATAAAGTTTATCTATAAATGGGAGTCACTGGTGTTACCGGTGTTACCCATAAGAAAGGTGACACCAGTGACAGTAACACCAGTGACAATTTTCATAAAAAATTCATTTTACAAAATGGCTGCTGCAAGGTAACAAACCACATGTTGTCAATCATGGTATACTAAGTAAATTAAGTAGTTTATTCCATTTGTATTCTAGTTTTTTACAATTACCTAACAGTAATGTAGGTCATACCAGTGACTTCAACTAAAAGCTTCATATGAAATCATGAGATAAATGAGAAGATTTCTGATAACTGAAAAGAGACAGTGGATCTACCATGGGCTTTTCTTCATAGATATTCAGGAAATTGGAAGAAGGAAGTCAAGTGATGTCATCAGTGTGATTTTTATTTCAAAATAAGAGATATTTGTTTGACGGTAACACCAGTGACACAACTCCAGGGGACCACTACTTTCATTATAAATGTTATAATATTTATTCTGCTTTTTTTTTTAAATATATTATTTACATAATATATTTGATAGTTATGTATACATTATTGTATTTTAAATGATGTGAAAATCTGTTATTGACCTCAAAATAAAGCATTTTCCCTCTGTACATGACTGTGGGGACGAGCACTTCTGTGGTGCTTGGAATTCGATATAATGAATAAAAATCAAATATTGCCACATTGATGGCTCAAGAAGGTGTAATTGTTCAAATAACATATTGTTTTATTTTAAAATGTAAAGAAATTGTAACACTAAAGGTTTTTTTAAGTGTAATATTTCTGTAAAGGCTAGGGACAGAAAAGTGGACATTTTCATAGAATGACCCATTTACGGTTTACTGATTATTCCTAAATGTTGAATATTGAAAATGACTAGAATTCTGGTAACGTTGTTGCAAATTGGGAACCAGATATAAAATAAATGTAAAATAAAACAGTTAAAATAGTATCTAGCTTGATCTGATGTTGACAATCAATAAACATTTCTCGAACCTCCCTTTACTGACCATTTGTTGAAAACAAACAAAAAACATTCTGTACCATTTCATAGTTTAACTGTTTATCTAAATGTGATGAAGTGCTTGAATGTTTCTAACATGAATGTTCTTCAGCATCATGAATGAATGAAGAATAAACACCAACCTCTTTGTTCTTCAGGATCTTCAGTGTGTTTCATTCTGCAGGGTTCTGGATCACTCATGTTCTCACTGTCCTCTTTAATAAACTCAGTCTTTGCAGATTTCAGCTCTTCCTGATGCTCTGATGCTCGTCTTCACTTGAAGCTGATGGGAATTTACAGCATTTATTGGAGAATTGAGGTGGGAGGAGCTTCACTTATGATGTGACTGATGTGGGAGGAGCTTCACTGATGATGTGACTGTCAATGGAGGAGCTTCACTGATGATGTGATTACAGTGGGAGGAGCTGATCTGCCTAAATGAAAAAAATAAATTACTGAATTTGTTTTTATAATAAATGACACTTCTAAGCCTTTATGTCTGTCTATCTATTTATTCATCGTACAGTAACTGATGCCAATCATTAATTATTTGCATTACTAATCCTAACATTATTCTGCTTCTTCATTAAAATACAGTTATCTATGAAATAAAAACAAATATAAATAATTTAAATTCTTCCAAGTATAAATAATGGTAAGAAAAACAGTTAAACACAGAAATAAACGCACAGAGTAACCAACAAATACCCTCAGTCAGTTGACAATGAAATACATTTTAAATGTCAATTTACAGGAGATCTGAAGACATCAGCATAATAAATGAGGAGAAAACAGAAACTATTGTCATGAAATAAAGAGTGTTTTCAGCAGATCTGTTAATATTGATGAGCCTCAGACTATCAACACTCATTCAACAAGCCATTCAGAATCATCAGCTGAGGGCTGTTCCATAAAACAAGATTAGAAAACAAGCCAGGCTTATTTTGGTTTGTCAGACTTATTGTCGGTGGATTCCGTTTCATAAAGCAAACTTAAAATAGTTCAAACTCAGTTACCCTGGCAACTTATGCTGGGAAACTAGCCTGGTCCAGGGCAGGCTAACTGTCAGGCTAAGCCTCAGCTGTTACACAGATCCTCTAACACTGACCAATAGGAACACAATGATATTACTACTGACACTCTCTCATACCATTATTGGACTTTATTAACCACTATTAGTCCAAAAATAAATACACAGTATACAGAAAATCAACTTAAATAAGGCTACAATGATAAATTAGACAATATAGACCTATATATATATATATATATATATATATATATATATATATATATATATATATATAGATATAGATATATATATATAGATAGATATATAGATATATAGATAGATAGGTCTAAATACAATATATATACATGTTTTCTTTTTTTACTGGCTGAATGTTTTGTGGCCAAGATTTAATTAGATTGTTTTAAAGATTTATGAATACATTTCTCTCTGGTTTTGTTTGGCAGCTGTAGTACATGTTTACGATTAGAAGAACATTAGATCACAATTAAAAAAAAAAAAGCTTTGTAAAGCAGAAGTTAAAATCACAAAGTTAAAAAATAAATAATTACAAAAGCACAGTATAAATTTTAACTGGTAAGATGAATCTGAGCTTAGTAATTGACAGTATATTAGCCTACATTTGATTTACCCCATTACAATAGTCCCTTTACAGTTATTGCTATCATAAAAATACACTTGTACACATCTAATGACCAAATAACAAATAACAAATATTATATATATATATATATTATGTACTTTATTATGTCTTTCAATTCAAACACATTCAACAGAATTATACAAATGGACAGTTCCTTTAAAGACATCATATTTTCCCCCAATAAATATTCCTTATTTTTCCTTCTACTTTTTTTCTTTTGTGATAATACCCACCAACACATAGCCTAAAAAACACACGATTAGAACAATAACCAAAAAGTACATAGTTAGACACTTTTACATATGATTTAAGGGGGAAAAGACAAAAAACAATAAATAAATATTAATAAAAATTTAACATTCACATATTTATATCAAACTCTTATAATGACACATAATTCCTAATAGTTATTCAAGTAATATTATTTGAATATCAAATATTCAATATTAAATAAATAAAATAACAAATAACTAGAAATAAAAGGGAGGGAGGGTTATATAAAAATGTAGTTAATGTAGGCTAATATATATTCCTTTATTTTATGGAATATTCTTTGATTTTAGAGCTGCACATATCTTTTCAAAATGTATACATTTGCTCTTAATTTCATGTTATCCTCTCCATAGTGTACTTTAGAAACTAAATCTACTCATTTAAAACTGGGGATTCTTGCTTTCTCCAAAAAATTATTGCATTAAAAGCTGTAATTCTCAGAATTCTAAATAAGTATACATCATCTTTATTAAGTAGCATAGGTCCTATACCCAAAACTATATTTTGTATCTTTATATATTTAGTTTCTTAAAAAAAGTTCTGTTTACTGAAGTACTTCTGTTCGCTAGAAGTTCATTGCAACTTATCCAACATCCTAAAGATAAATTATTATAATTAGAAGATATTTCTAGTGTTATAAAATATCGCATATTAATTTTCCAAGCAAAATTATTGCGCTCCTATTTGGCGCGCATGCGCGCAGTAGCGCTCGTTCAATATGAAGATTAGCAGCAAAATGGATACATTTGCACGACTTTCTAACATTTACAGATGGAGAATATAACTGTAAAATGTAAGTTTTGCACTGAGGGGGGAAAAAAACAATGTCACAAACGCATAAAACAGCACAAAATATAGGCTGTTTGATGGTGGATCGATTTGATCCACGATCGACCTCTAGGGCTGCTTCAGAAACGCGTGAACACGCAATTATCCAGACTAGCTAAACCTGGATCAAATTAGTGAGATTGCGTGAACTTCAATTACCTTTAATGGAACCACTTTAGCCCCAACTTATTTGTTAGGCTCATTCAAGTCCGGTTTTGGAGTTTAATCCCCGCTTTTCTAAGCGTCTTTTATGGAACAACCCTCAGATCATCTCACTTTATTCTGAGTGTTTGCTGTT
Organism: Leuciscus leuciscus; assembly: GCF_965113295.1. Lineage (NCBI taxonomy): Eukaryota > Metazoa > Chordata > Actinopteri > Cypriniformes > Leuciscidae > Leuciscus > Leuciscus leuciscus. The sequence goes on along the minus strand of NC_138725.1, from coordinate 21,800,162 downwards.
AGAAACACATTATTTGAGTCAGGATACATGATAAAAGCCTGTGAAACTGCTCTATTGGAAGAAAATACTGTTGTTTCTCACAACATGACATGGATAAAACATAAAAACAAACACTAATGGCATTCATCTTAATAAACCACCTCATCTTAATAACTACAGCAGCATAATGTCAATATCTAAACTATATTTAGATTTTCTAGTAACTAGATTCATTGCACTAATGTTATTCAAAACTGACAATGATCCTAAATAAGTAATCATAAATGTGAAGTATTTAGCAGTATCTGTTCCAGTATTTTAACAACGTCACATTTGATCTGGCAAAAATGTCAACAAGTAGAAATAAAACGGCAGCAGCAAAACTTTGTCCTGACATTCGGTAACAGTTCTCACTCCAAACATCGAGACAATCACACAGACGAACACAAACTCGCTCAGGTCTGAATGAACTCCACATATTCTCCTCATGCTCGCTGCTGCTGCACTAAATGTTTATTTCAGTAGGAAGACGCCAGAAAAGACGCACAAGTATCGCTGTGATCGATGAAAACAATACAGAAATGAGTCTGTCGCTTAATCAAACTGTATAAAGTGTGTGTGATGGTTGTGTAAATATGAGAAATACCGTGAGTTGCTCTCCTCTCCTCAGAAGACTCGACGCTGAAACTCTTCTTCTTCTTCTTCTTCTTTATTGGCGGCTCGAATTAGCGCCATCTATTGTGGGTTTTGGATCAGAAACTCATTTTACTTGAGATGGGTCTGTCTGCGGGAGATGGGTCTGTCTGCGGACCTGCGGACTGCAAGAGAGGGGCGTAACTTGAAGTTGTCCAAATCACACAGAACCACACGATATATGTCAAATATATGGCATATCGTGATATATAGCAAGATGCCAGCTCGTATAGAGACATTTAGTAATGTCGTAAGTTTAACATTTAAACCACATTATTAGATTACCCTTTGACTTTATGAATACACATAAATGACAGCTTAATGATTTTTGAATATTTTTTGTGCATTTATTTAAAGACCGCATAAACCATTATTTATTTTTTATTTATTTTTTTTGTGTTACTGGTGTTACCTTACTACTTTGGCAATATATTAAAGGTTTTTATGAATTTTTTTTTCAGCACATGTAGTCAGAGTTACAGAAAAATAATAATAATGCAACAAATAAGGAGATTGTTTTATTTATTTTAATCAGGTTTGTTAAAAGTATGTTGAATGATGTTAGTTCATTTGTGCATTATTTGCTATAATGATGAAACTATTTGAAAACCGGTTAAGTAATGATGCAATCCTTTAAATCTTAACTTTTGAGTGTATGCAGAATTAAATGGATGTAAAATTATTATCATGTCACATGTGATATTTTATTTAATGTGACAGAAAAAAAGACAGTAACACCAGTGACACACAATGAATCACCAATGACATACATAAGACCAAAGATCATTATTCTTCAATAATAATAATAATAATCATTATTTTTCAACTATAATTAAGTTGATGATACTTAATTGTTACATTTGGCATTCAATCTAAATGAATAGCTTTAATAAAGTTAATCTATAAATGGGAGTCAGTATGACAGTAACACCAGTACAAATTTTCATGAAAAATTCATTTTAAAAAATGGCTGCTGCAACAAAACCACATGTTGTCCATCATGGTATACTAACTACATTAAGTAGTTTAATCCATTTGTATTTTAGATTTTTACAATTCCCTAACAGTAAAGTAGGTCATACCAGTGAGTTCAACTAAAAGCTTCATTTGAAATCATGAGATAAATGAGAAAATGACTGCTAACTGAAAAGAGACAGTGGATCAACCATGGGCTTTTCTTCATAGATATTCAGGAAATTGGAAGAAGGAAATCAAGTGATGTCATCAGTGTGATTTTTATTTAACGGTAACACCGGTGACACAACTCCAGGGGACCACTATACTTTCATTATAAATTTTCTAATATTTATTCTGCATTTTTTTTAATGTCATTTACATAATAGTTTTGATAGTTGTGTATATTGTATTTTAAATGGTGGAAAACTCTGTTATTGACATAAAAATAAAGCATTTTCCATCTGGACATGACTGTGGGGACTGTGGGGAATTCTATATAATTAATAAAAATCAAATATTGCCACATTGATGGCTTAACATTGATATAAAATAAAACATTGATATAAATGATCACTGGAAATTAGACTTATATTGTATTTAAATAAAGTAAAAGTAAAATAAAATAAAAAATAAGCGTTTACATGCAAATTTGCTTCATGTATTTCCCCGGCGTCGACATCAGGCTCATAAATGTCAGCAAACGTGATTCCCGCTGCATGTCAATATCCATGATCACTGGATCTTTGGTAAGTTTTAAGGAATAATTTTAATAAAGTCTGTGCGTTTAAAGCTGCATGTGTAAATCAAATGCTATGATGACATTTTCAGTCAGATTAAAATAGTTCATCTTTTGTTTTGCCTTTTATTTCAGACATACCAGAGGTTTAATATTTACATTTCATATTTGACTGTTGTTTCGGATGATCTCGTGACTTCAGCTCAGAAATATTTGACTTGCTTTTGTTATAAATGTAATTGAACTTTTTGCCAAATAAATTTAAGTTTACCATTAACAAACCATTTTTTCAGTGTTTTTGAAATAATTTTAATTACATCTTACTACAATTATGCCAACATCTTCAGTATCCTACGAAAGCAAGTATTTGTAAGAATTGTAATGTACAATGTAATGTAGGCCTATATTTTATTTTCTTACCCTTGTGTTCTTTCTCTCTATCTTCTTTTTTGTCTTTTATTTTTCAGTTTTCAGCTAATCACCGTTAACTCTTATTTTTCTATACAAATTTGTATATCATAAACATGTTATCTCTGTACTTTTTGAAATTAAAAAAGTGCTTGCTTCCTCATTATCATCCATCACATGAAAAAAAGGAGTAAAATGAGTCTCTGTTCCAAAAACCACAATAGATGGCGCTAATTCGATCCGCCAATAAAGAAGAAGAAGAAAGAGAAAAAGAAGAAAAGTCTTCTGAGGAGAGGAGAGCAGCTCACGGTATTTCTCATATTACACAACCATAACACACACTTTATACAGTTTGATTAAGCGACAGGCTCATTTCTGTATTGTTTTCATCGATCACAGCGATACTTGTGCGTCTTTTCTGGCGTCTTCCTTCTGAAATAAACATTTAGTGCAGCAGCAGCGAGCATGAGGAGAATATGTGGAGTTCATTCAGACCTGAGCGATTTTGTGTTCGTTTGTGTGATTGTCTCGATGTTTGTGTGAGAACTGTTACTGAATGTCAGGACAAAGTTTTGCTGCTGCCGTTTTATTTCTACTTGTTGACATTTTTGGCAGATCAAATGTGATTTACATTGTTAAAATACTGGAACAGATACGGCTAAATACTTCACATTGAGCTTATGATTACTTATTTATCATTGTCAGTTTTGAATAACATTAGTGCAATGAATCTAGTTACTAGAAAATCCAAATATATTTTATTTTAGATATTGACATTATGCTGCTGTAGTTATTTAGATGAGGTGGTTTATTAAGATGAATGCCATTAGTGTTTGTTTTAATTTTTTATGTTTTATCCATGTCATGTTGTGAGAAGCAACAGTATTTTCTTCCAGTCTGAGGCTCATCAATATTAACAGATCTGCTGAAAACACTCTTTATTTCATGACAATAGTTCCTGTTTTCACCTCATTTATTATGCTGATGTCTTCAGATCTGCTGTAAATTTACATTTAAAACGTATTTCATTGTCAACTGACTGAGGGTATTTGTTGGTTACTCTGTGCGTTTATTTTTGTGTTTATGATTTTTATCTGTTTTTCTTACCATTATTTATACTTGGAAGAATTTAAATTATTTATATGTGTTTCTTTATTTCTAGATAACTGTATTTTTATGAAGAAGCAGAATAATGTTAGGATTAGTAATGCAAATAATTAATTGGCATCAGTTACTGTACGATGAATAGATAGATAGATAGATAGATAGATAGATATACAGACATACATGTTTAGAAGTGTCATTTATTATAAAAACAAATGCAGTAATTTATATTTTTCATTTAGGCAGATCAGCTCCTCCCACTGTAATCACATCATCAGTGAAGCTCCTCCCACATCAGTCACATCATCAGCGAAGCTCCTCCCACATCAGTCACATGGTCAGTGAAGCTCCTCCCACTGCAATTCACCAATAAATGCTGTAAATTCCCATCATCTACAAGTGAAGACGAGCATCAGGAAGAGCTGAAATCTGCAAAGACTGAGTTTATTAAAGAGGACAGTGAGAACATGAGTGATCCAGAACCCTGCAGAATGAAACACACTGAAGATACTGAAGAACAAAGAGGTTGGTACAGAATGTTCTGGGGTTTTTTTTTTCAACAAATGTTCAGTAAAGGGAGGTTTGAGACATTTTAATATTAAATGTCAACATCAGATCAAGCTAAATACTATTTTAACTGTTTTATTTGACATTTATTTTATATCTGGTTCCCAATTTGCAACAACGTTACCAGAATTCTAGTCATTTTCAACATGTTTAGGAATAATCAGTAAAGTTTCTGATAAAGTTGTATTTGTCAAATATCAAAGTTATTCATAGTTATAGAGATTCTTCTTACAGTGACTTTGGTAACAGGGTTGATGAGGCCATCCTTAAAAATATTCTTGCTTGCCGTAACCGACCCTGTAAATTTAGGTCCGACCCAATTAATTATTTTTTTCCCTTTTTTTTTACTCTTCAAACAATTAAAGTCCCTGTAAAGGCAATTCTACAAAAAAATTCTAAACACATTATAAGTGCTAGAAATGTATTGCTAAAACATATTACAAAGACTGAGAACTGTGAAGTACTAAATTGTGGAGTTAGACCCAGGGGCGTAGCCATCATTTCAAAAGTGAGGGGGACAGAATGTCAAGTGTAATACCAGTTTTTTTCAGACTTTTGTTGACAGGTTTTTGCTTAATTGGCTTAATATGCTATTTATTTTTAAAGCAATAAAACAGAAAGAAAGAAAGATGTTCATTACTTTATATTGCACATGCAGGGTTTTTCCTGGCTCAAAACTAGGCGGAAGTGGTAAAATCCTGATCATGCATTTTAATAATAAGATAATTAAATTTGTATTTTTCATAGACCATCATATAGCCTACTGTGTTTGTGGGTGGAGCTCGGTACCCCTAGGGGGGTCCGGGGGCATGCCCCCCTGGAAGAAAATTTGTACATTTTAAAGATAAATGCATTAATCTGGTGCACTTTGAGTCACCCGAATCTGCTGTTAAAAATAAATAATCCACCTGCCAACCGCCCAAACCTATGATGGTATCTGATCATCACATTACAATTATTCAAACTACAATTATTACATCACTGTTGGACATAGGCGTAATTTGCGGGTGGGACGGGTGGGACATGTCCCCACCACTTTTTGCCAGGGTCGATATTGTCCCCATCACTTTTTAAAACATCTCGCGGCACGAATGTACCAATTCTACAAATAAATAAAACATCTCCAGTTAACTGGCAGAGCATTCATTTCGTTCGTTTTTTAAATAAAAGACGATCTAGCGCTCAAATGTGTTTTTTAAATCAAGTGATCAAAGTGCTCGTTGGCGCTGCGATCAGTGGCGCGGATACAGTGTTTTCGGTGGACCGCACTGTCTTCACTCGGACGCGCGCTTCAGTCCGTTGCGGATACTCTCTATTCGTTCTGGTGAAATCACAAAACATAATGCACACAAACGTGCCCCTGCTTGATATACAACCACTGATGAACATAAACGGTTTTGATGAGAAAAAAAAAAATTATATGAGAAAAAAAAAAAAAAACTATGCAAGAGCAGATTAGAACCCAGAACCTCTGACACGGTTGGCGAAAGTTCTACCACTGGACCATTAAGATACACGTTAGTCAAGCAGCGGATACATATATCAGGTTACATCTCATTAAACGACAAATTAAACCCCATGTAGCCTACTATTTAAATCGATTGAAGGTCATCGTAATGTTATTGTTCATATATCTGATTTAGCATTTTATTAGCAACCCCCCCACCCCACCCCACCCCACCCCACCCCACCCCACCTGTCCCACCCACTTTTTAAAACAAAGTTACGCCACTGCTGTTGGAAAACACTCTTATCAGAATACGTTTTTTACCTTTATAAAGGGCATTTTTTCCTTCATTTTATTAAATGTAACCTATGCTCCATCTTTCATTCCAAATTGAAACTTTGTTACCGTCAGTGTAATAGGCTATCAATCGCCACTTAACATTAAATTAAATTAAATCAGAATCATCCTTGCATTATCTGTGATTCCCTATTTATTATGACCGCCGCTAGCGTAGCTAGCCGGTCATATAGGGATTGTCAAAGTTTTTTTTTTTTTTTTTTCCCGTCACCTTACTGAATTTTTCGTCAACGATACCAGGGACACCGAAGCACCGGGGAACATGAAATTTGGTGGGCATGTAGCCCCACTAGACTTCTAAGGAAAAATTTCGTTTGGTCCCCGGGGGCCACTCCCCCCCCGCGCTGGGCCCCCCCAAACCCCCAAAAATGCAGTTTTTCCTAAATAACTACCTGAACCGTGGCACCGAGGATGAATAAATTTTTATGGTATGTTGGTCTACTAGACTTTTACGGAAAAATTTCGTTTGGTCCCCGGGGGCCACTTCCCCCCCCTGCGCTGGGGCCCCCTTAAATTTTTCGTCAACGATACCAGGGACACCGAAACACCGGGGAACATGAAATTTGGTGGGCATGTAGCCCCACTAGACTTCTAAGGAAAAATTTCGTTTGGTCCCCGGGGGCCACTCCCCCCCCCGCGCTGGGCCCCCCCAAACCCCAAAAAATGCAGTTTTTCCTAAATAACTACCTGAACCGTGGCACCGAGGATGAAGAAATTTTTATCGTATGTTGGTCTACTAGACTTTTACGGAAAAATTTCGTTTGGTCCCCGGGGGCCACTTCCCCCCCCGCGCTGGGGCCCCCTTAAATTTTTCGTCAACGATACCAGGGACACCGAAACACCGGGGAACATGAAATTTGGTGGGCATGTAGCCCCACTAGACTTCTAAGGAAAAATTTCGTTTGGTCCCCGGGGGCCACTCCCCCCCCCGCGCTGGGCCCCCCCAAACCCCAAAAAATGCAGTTTTTCCTAAATAACTACCTGAACCGTGGCACCGAGGATGAAGAAATTTTTATGGTATGTTGGTCTACTAGACTTTTACGGAAAAATTTCGTTTGGTCCGCGGGGGCCACTTCCCCCCCCGCGCTGGGGCCCCCGTAAATTTTTCGTCAACGATACCAGGGACACCGAAACACCGGGGAACATGAAATTTGGTGGGCATGTAGCCCCACTAGACTTCTAAGGAAAAATTTCGTTTGGTCCCCGGGGGCCACTCCACCCCCGCGCTGGGCCCCCCCAAACCCAAAAAAATTCAGTTTTTCCTAAATAACTACCTGAACCGTGGCACCGAGGATGAAGAAATTTTTGTGGTATGTTGGTCTACTAGACTTTTACGGAAAAATTTCATTTGGTCCCCGGGGGCCACTTCCCCCCCCCCCCGCGCTGGGGCCCCCGTAAATTTTTCGTCAACCATACCAGGGACACCGAAACACCGGGGAACATGAAATTTGGTGGGCATGTAGCCCCACTAGACTTCTAAGGAAAAATTTCGTTTGGTCCCCGGGGGCCACTCCCCCCCCCGCGCTGGGCCCCCCCAAACCCCCAAAAATGCAGTTTTTCCTAAATAACTACCTGAACCGTGGCACCGAGGATGAAGAAATTTTTATGGCACATCAACCTAGCCCATAATCACTCATTTGTGATTTGCGCCCCTCCCATAAAAAATGAAAATGCAATATTATTCTGCTTTAATCGCCCCTATCTTCAGTGGAGATGTTCAGAACTGCACCATATTTCATGTGTATGATTAACTTGACAACCTCTGGGGGTATCCTCTGCTAAGTTTTGTAGAATTTCATCCATGGGGGGGTATAAAATAAATTCATTTATGTGCACATTTAGTGACTGTACACTCATCGGCCTGTAGATGGTGCTCTTGAGCGAAGGGTTGCTGGTTTAGGATGATACTGTCACACACACACATGCAGGAATACAAACAAACGCAAGCATGCACACACACTGACATCCACACGCACAGACACACACCCATACACACACATACAAATCCACATGCACAGACACACACACACACAAACACACACGCGCACACATGTACGCACACATACATACACGCACAGACACACACACACACACACACACACACACACACACACACACAGACACACACATACACAAATACACACACATACACACACACACACACACCAGTGATGCGCGGGTCAATGTATAAACAACCCGCACCCGACCGACGTTTTCAACTAACCCGCCCGCAACTCGGACCGCAAAAAAAAAAAGAAGAAAATATTGTACCCGACCCGCATTTTTTAAAAGTAGTAAATGCATAGCAAGAAGTACACATGACAAAGCCAGCACTTTGGTCATCATCTTTCATTATTTCGGCAAATGTCTCCCACACTTTGCTCTTTCTGTTTGTGTATTTGCGGAGCTTCCACTCCCCAGTCTTCACATTTTCTCTTGCCGCCTCCATCTCTACCTGAGCTCGACTGAGCTTGTGCGTCATCTTCGCGCCAGTTATTCAGCCAATAAAGTGTAGCAGGCCTATGTATTTCATAGAAAATTGCATGTGAGCGGAGTGGAGCGGGAGCGAGCGGGCGGATCTTGGATAGAGCGCAGAGCGGCATTTTTAAAAGGATGGAGGGTCGCCCTATTTCCCGCTCCAATTTCGCTCCACGCACACCACGATTCTGAAGCATGCTCAGTCAAGCCTTTCAGTCAGTAAAGATTCATTTTGGAATCTAAAAAGACACATCTCTCGAAAACATGCAGTGTGCTATGTGAACACGCTGGGAAGAAAGCAAAAGGTTAGCAAACTGAATACGGTAACTTGTAACAAAGTTTAAATTAAATATAGCGTAGCATAATATTCAAACAATTGATACAAGCCCATTTAAATTTTAATCCTGCGCGCTGCGCAAAAGTTCAGTTATAAGAATGTTGGCCTAATAGTTAATTTAGCCTACTTTTAAAACGTTTAAGTATATATTTTAATTTTTTTGTTTATATAAATTTTATTTATATTATTAGGCCCATTTATTCGTTTTATTTTACAGCAGTTTGTGTGTACAATGGATATAAGCCCATTTAAATTTTAATCGTGCGCGTTGCGCAAAAGTTAACTTAAATTCTGGCCTAATAGTAAATTTAGCCTACTTTTAAAATTATGTAGGCTATATTTTTGTTTATATAATTGTTATTTATATTATTAGGCCCATTTATTCGTTTAATTTTACTTCTTTTACATTTCTTCTTACATAGGCCTAATTTGTACTTTGAAATAAAACATTTCTATTTTAAAATTTTTGTTGTTGCTCATTAGTTCTTTAGGAGAAAAGGCTGTGGTCTAAGCTAACAGTGATATACATGTAGATGTTTTTTCCTTTTTTGGAGCGAGCGGGGGGCGATTTGAGTGGAGCGCGGAGCAAACTGCGTTGAGTGCTGAGCGATAATGAGCGGAGCGGCCTGATGTAGCTTTGAGCAGGGGAGATTCTCACCGCTCCACTCCGCTCATATGCTCTCTAGTACTATATAAATAACAAAGGTTTAATTGGCATCTTTATTTCAAACGACCCGACCGACCGCGACCCGAATATCATTAAAAATATTTTTGGATGACTCGTAACCGCGGGTAACCGCGGGTGACCGCAGGCACCCGCTCATTTCGGATCAACCCGCGCATCACTGACACACACACACACACAGACAGACATGCACATACTATTACTTTTTTTAGGTATATACATAAACACGCAATACAGCCAAATTACTCCACGTCATTTATTTTTGTGGAAAGCCAGTGCAGGCCTGAGCGGCGGTCATATTTTGTACCGCGATGCGGTACATCTAGTTATTAATATAATACTATTTATTATTATCTATCTATCTATCTATCTATCTTACTAAACTAAAACTTTCCAATTGAAAACCTTCAAGCTTTTAAAACTACTTCAAACTTTCTGGTTAGGCTTTTTCAAGAGAACTTAAAGTTTGTCATCATGTACACATGTTACAACGCTGCCTGATTCAAGCAGGCTGTTAATGCATGAAAATACAAATTCAGCATTAGGCTAACAATCACCATGTTTATTCTAATTTGAAGGGCTTTGATAACATCTGTGAAAATAAAAGACATTACGAATAAAAAAAGATTGAAAATAAACGCACGTTTGTGCGGGTAGTGAATATTTTCAATTTACAACAAAACTTGTTAATTATTCAACAAGAGAAATAGGCAGAGTTATTCATCATTGTGCAACACAATTCGGATACCACATGACAACTTACTTACAGCGCTTGACTTTTTCGTGAAAAAGGATCGAGTGAAGACTGAAGAGTTTTTTGCCGTTTTGAACTCATTGCGACCTCTATGAAAAAAAATGGATTGGGCGCGGGTGCGAGCATGGGCGTGTCGTGATGCACGAGTGACTGATTACCATGGAAACGTGAAAGTCACGTATGTAGATAGACTTGACTCTTTGGATTTTAAATCTCGATGTAGGCTATACACACCCGCGAAAACCTCAGCTTGTCTTGGACACACTTGCCCTATGAAAAAGTGCGGGGGGACGAATTTACATTTTATAAAAAGTGGGGGGGACACGTCCCCCGCGTCCCCCGCGTAATCTACGCCCATGGTTAGACCGTTAAACAGTTTTTCACCATTGCTGTGAGCCGGATTTTTTGGGCGGGGCTAAAACGGGGGATTGATGACGCACTGCAGCCCCCCTGAGCTTGATTGGGCCCCTACTTGATGACGCACGGCGTCACTAAGCCTATCGCCGCTCAATCGGGAGTTACTATCAGACAGCCTACAGTTTGCTAGCTACTATGCCCACGGCTCAGGCTATGCCTTCGTCATGTAAATGCGTATTTCCTGGATGCAATCACTTAGAAAACAGATCGGTGTCCTTATTTAAATTTCCGAAAAATGATCATATCAAGAAGAGGTGGATTAATCTTGTGAAGAGCTAACGTTACCTTGATGGAGAGCTGATGATCACCACCACACCCGCCTCTGTAGAGATCAGGATAGTTTACTTTCGTTGGAGACAACTGGAATTCACTGATAATCCACTGTTACTGGTGAATGGGGCCGAAACCGACTATCTCCCGCTGTCCGCCTCGGCCTTCATCCTCCCGTCACCGCGACATGCGCGAGTCATATTTCCCGCGAGTGGGCGTGGTTTCAGCGCAGCCAGCGGACACGCCCCCAGCGTTTGAGAGCTGAGACTGCTGCTCATTTTTTCGAGATTTTGATAGCTTATTTTATTTACTTGGCGGCTTTTTTAATCATTAAAATTGGGCTGGGTGGCTAATAACACATTTTTCGGTGGTATGACAAACTCAGAACACATACTTAATTTTGACTTTACAGGGACTTTAATACAAATGCATTCAAATTATATTTTAGTAAGTATTGTGAATATAAATTGCCCATAGGCCTACATACAAACGTAGGCTACGCTCTTTCTTTTAAATAAAAATCCGCGGCGTCATCTAGGATTATAAGGGCTGTAGGCTATATGCGAAATAAAAACGAAATTGCGATCCCATGCTACATCTTTTCATTACTATTGGGCAGTTTCAGCGTTATGGACGTGACATTTGCAGTCAAAACTTGAAATGTAAATTATCAGAAATAAAGAGAGTTTATTTTTTTTTTTGTTTTTTTTTTTTGTTTTTTTTTTATTAGTTTATTAGTTTATTTTCCTTAATAAAGGAGTTCAGACTTTAGAAACATATCAGTATACACATGCTTTTTATATTTAATATGAGGGAAATACACTTGCGTTACTGTCCGGACGTGACACAAAAAAATCTTTAACTTTTCGGTGGTAAAATATGTTTTAGTAATTCTGTGAATTACACTGCGCAAACCAAAAGTAATAAAGAATAAAGATAAAGAAGGGTCGGCTCTCCACAGAACATAATATATTCATTTTATTTTATTTTTCGTGTTCGCATTTATGAGGAAGAAACAATGTTACGAACGTGACCGCTCTGAAAGCGGCACTATAAGACTGCTTTAAAACTTTCACTGAGATCTCAAACAGGCATTTAAAACACCAAATATTAAGGATTGGCATATCAAGCAAAATAATATTCGATGATTGATCGAAAATCATATCTCCCCCCCCCCCCCCCCCCCCCCCCCCCAAATGCTCACTGACAAGACGCTCCTACATTAAATTTCTCTGTACTGTAGGCTAATAGTAGCCTGGCAAGCCAGACCTAAATCAAGATATTGGGTCTGGCACTCACCATAGACACGGCTCAATCCGAGGGGCGGGATAAACGGCTGTCTTTCAAATTCCCTCTGCACGCAATAGGACAGCGCTTCAACCAACCAGAGCGTTTTCCCAACAGCAGAGCTAGTTGATAGATTCAACTTTTGCCATATCTGGCCGGCAAAACTACGAACACATCTTCCTTTTTTTAAGAATGACTTAAGTGCCGTTCTTTGATCTTTTCTCAAAGAAAAACCTAACTCCAAGTCCTCCAGAGTCGCGGCCAAAGCCGATTCGAAAGACTGTTTGCCAGCAGCTGCCATTCTTTGTTTTCAAGTAGCAGGAAACCGTCGCAACTCTGTCGTCATTATGTTAAGCTCGCCCCGCCTACTCTATACACGATGTGATTGGCCTGACCCAATTTAGGTTTTTGCAGCTCGAAAGTCAATGGAGAGTTGCTAGACTACCCTGGGTGCAAAATTCATTTTGCTGCCGCTAGGGTGCGTCTAGATTTCTAGGCTAGGCTAATAGGCCTATGTGTTGTAGCCCAGTCATTAAAAAACTATTTAGTTTCATAAAAGATATAAAAGATTGGATGACCCGTAATTTTCTTTTATTAAATCCAGACAAGACAGAGGTAATACTTATCGGTTCAAAAAACCGCCCACAAAACCTCGCACAATACAACTTTAACATCATAGGATGTCCTGTTACTTTATCCTCTACAGTAAAAGACCTGGGTGTCATACTCGATTGTAACCTGTCTTTTGAAAATCATATTTCATATGTTACAAAAACAGCATTTTTCCACCTTAGAAACATTGCTAAGCTACGTAATATGCTAGCAGTTTCTGATGCAGAAAAGTTAGTTCATGCATTCATGACCTCGAGACTGGATTACTGTAATGCTTTACTAGCTGGTTGTCCTGCATCCTCAATAAACAAGCTACAGTTAGTCCAAAATGCCGCCGCTAGAGTTCTTACTAGATCAAGAAAATATGATCATATAACACCGATTTTATCATCACTGCATTGGTTACCTATAAAGTTCCGTATTAATTACAAGGTATTGCTACTGACCTATAAAGCCCTAAACGGCTTAGCTCCAGTCTATTTAACGGATCTTTTATCACCCTATAATCCATCGCGCTCTTTAAGATCACTAAATTCAAGGCTTTTGGTCATACCTAGGATATCCAGAACCACCAAAGGAGGGAGAGCATTCTCACATTTGGCTCCAAAACTCTGGAATAGTCTTCCTGATACTGTTCGTTGCTCAGACTCGCTCTCCCAGTTTAAAACTAGATTAAAGTCGCATCTCTTCAGCCAGGCATTCATATAATCCTACAGTTCAAACTACAATCCGGCCTCTAGCTCATAAATGCCAGAGGAGAACTGGCCCCCGACTGAGCCTGGGTTCTCCCAAGGTTTTTTTTTTTCTCCATTAGGTCACCTGATGGAGTTTTAGGACACCATTAGGTCACTTGATGAAGTTTTTCGGTTCCTTGCCACTGTTGCCTTTGGCTTGCTCAGTTGGGGATATTTTGGGGATATTTAATTTAATTTTATCAATCAATAAATTCCTCTTGAAACAAACTTTGTTGTATTATTTTAATTTAATACTGTGAAGCTGCTTTGATACAATCTGTATTGTGAAAAGCGCTATACAAATAAACTTGACTTGACTTGACTTGACTTAATCATGTTTAAATAAAATAATATATTTTTTAAAAATTTCATGTTGATTATGTGAAAAGTGAAAAGCATGAATAAGATAAGATGATCCCGAAAATATCGGGAGACAAATGGAGTGGGCAGACATGATTTTAACCACTTCATTAAGTTTGTTTTTGTAAAAAGCCTTTCTTAAAAGTGAATTTCATTTTGTATTAATTGTATCTTAATTTGAATCAATGTTTCATCAACCAATTTCCTGGATTTAACAGCGGGCAAATATAATGCTAAATATAGCAGGCAATATAATCAGGACTCTGTAGTGATTCTGACATGTCAATTTAGCTCAAAAGGAATTATTAATTCATTTATAGGAAATTCGAAAGAATCACTTATTACGGCCATACAAATGACCATTTGGTTCATTTGAACCGGCCGCAACTATCAGCTCTGCAGCGGATATTAATATCCAAATTATAGTGAAACACTGTTTATTAGCAAGGTAACTTAGATCAGCAGTTTAAGACATTAAATTCGTAAGCACATAACACAAGTAACACTTCTCTTTAAAATACAAACAAGACTTTGATTATTCTAACACATAAAAGTAATATCTAACACAAACACACGCATTCATACGAGTTGCAGTAAGAAAGAGTGAGGAAAGAATGAGTTTTAAGAGTGAGATGATGAAATCCCAAGTTTCTATATACACGACATGACCTGAACGAACCATCAATCATTAATTTAACCCTTCTATCGTTTCTTAGGCGGGTTATTAAATCTATATCAATGCACCAGTTCAGCTCAAGAGTCTGGAGGCTACTTGCTTGTCTTTGCTCCTTTGGGAATTCCCTTTTGTCAGTGAAAGGGGGTTTCCTGAGTTCATTGGCGGGCGTCTCCTCGTGCCTGGATAGATGTCTTGGGCGGCCAATCACGTGGTGTGCTGGCGGATGGATGGAAAGTCTTTGAAGTTGGAAGCGGCTTTGCAGCCGAATCGTGGACCGAAACTTTGCAGCAAAACTTAACTTAGAACCGAGACTCACAATGGAAAAGAAAAGAAAGAAAATTGAGACGAGAGTAGTTAGATGGCTTGAATGAAGCTGTTTAACCCATGTTCTTCTGATCTTGATTTGGGTTCTTTCGTCTGCTCGTCTACATGGTACTCGTCTGTCTGGTTACTCCGTCATGGCTTCTCCATGAATGCTATTTCATGCATACTGGGGTGAAATGCTATTTCATGCATACTGAGTTTTTTACACTGTTAAAGAGTTGGATTCCCATGCTAAACATGGACAAAGTTTCAAAAATTAAGTTGTACGTTTGATGGAGTATTTCTGTGCCAAAAATACTCCTCCCGGTTTGTCACAAGTTTCGGAAAGTTTTTTTTCCGAGTATGGGCATGTGTGACGTCAGATGGGGTGGAATTTCATTATATGGGTCATAAGGGCACTTCTCCCGGAAGGGCGCGCGCGCACCCGTAGACCAGAGCGAGAGAGCGAAAGCAGTACGCCCATCAAAACGCTGTGCTCGGCTTTAGGGAAGTCATCGGCTGCGCTGCCCAGTTCGACGCCGGATTTGCAGATCGTCTAATGCTTAAGGATGGAGCAGTCCCAACGATAAAGGTTCACGGTCGTGCGTTGGAACCGCAGGCGGTGAGTAAATCTGCTTCAAATGTCTGTATGTTGTTAGCTATGGCATAAGCACAGCAAGTAAACAACATTCGTGATTCTTTCGCTCCGCCCACAAGGCACGCCTCCAGCCACTCGTTTTTTTCCGGAAAGACTCGGTACAGCCTATTTTTCTTTTATAAATATAATAAAGCTAAAGACTTTTTGGAGATATGAAGGATGCAATACTACTCTATAGGTACTCAAGTTTAACATGAGATTGACTGAAACTGAGTGTTTCACCCCCCCTTTAAGAAGAAGGAGGTCTGTTCTGTATATCTGTTGTGGGATCAAGCAACCTCTGCCGTTATCTTGGTCGGGCCCTGAGCTTTGCCATTTCTGAACCAATCAGTCTTTTCCAAGCTATCTAACATTGACAATGTTCTTCTTTTAGTTGGACTCATCTCTTTGAAGCTTGCATGGCTATAAAGTTCTTAGCTGGGGGTTTTCGTTGGTTTGGATTGGTGATTTGGGGTCTGGAGTGTTGAGTTCTGTGTGGAAGATTCATTTGTGTTTGGTTCGCCCTCAAACCCTACAACACGGAGGCGCCGGCGCGTTATCTGGAGCTTGTCTCTTAAATGAACCGAAACTCAGCGTATAAGCTACTTGCCTCACAGACCTGAGAAATATATATTTAGAAAGCATGAAATGTGTACTTTTAAACAAAACAATTGAAATCTAAAGAAAGCAGACTGCTCTCTGCTTATGTAATCCGTATGAAATGTGCATTTCTCTCTGGCACGTTCACCACTGCGAAGATCGCGAGTCAGCATCGTCAACTTCATCTTTGACACAGAAAACACTTGTTTATTAATGGACACAACTTGGACACAATTGAAATGTCTCCTTGATATATTTGACATATTAATAATCATTACTTTTCCCAGCTCTTTGTGACAGCTTTTAGGTGCGTTATTGGCAGCGCACCCTTACATGTTACATTTACACGACACCACCACTCAATTGTTAATAGTATTCTTTGGTGTTTAGTTTATACAGGTTTTCTAATTATTTAATATATATATATATATATTGGCACGAAGTTCTGGAAAACTGTCAGTGAAGTCCCGAAATGCAAATTTGTTTAAATTCATACCTATGTAATCACCATGACCAAAATTGTACTTTTTTTTACATTGAATCTTGAAAAAAAAAAATATAGTCGACCTACCGACCCTTTTTTTTTTTTTTTTTTGTTACGGCAAACCAAAATATTTTTAAGGATGGCCTGAATACAGTGACGTTGGTAACAGGGTTGAAGAATACAGTCAATGCTACAGTTTGTGTAAAACTGAGACAATGGATTGAGATTATTTTCTTGTCCTCCCATCATGCAGTAGAAAGAGCCCAGATGATGTCATAATTTTAAGAAATGCTCTGTTTTTAAAAGGAGGAAAATCATGTCAGGAGTAACAGGGTTGAGTGAAACATGTAGGACACAGATAATGCTAATACAAATTATTAATTTAAAACTAGTTAAAGCAAAGGCCGCTCTACACTTTGATCATGTGAAATTTCTACACACACTGCTACGGTCGTGAAATGACATCACATTCTGCGGCAGCTTTTTTACAAACATGAATTTAACATATAACAAATTATAATAATTCAAAATTTAAAAATAAACAATCCACTCCACTTGAATGCTAAACGCTTGTTATTTCTCACAGGGTTATTCACTTGAGCTTGTGTTTCTGGTGTCCCACTTTCACATTTGTATGAATGGAAGTCAGTGGAAGGAAAAGTCTAGTGTGAACGGCCATTAATAATTCAAACGTTTTAGTAAAATAAATATCAATCTCAAAGTTGGTGTCAAAACATGGCAGTATTGTATATTTTAGTGTTAATATGTTAGATAATTGTCATTGAGCAAATATATGTAATAGTTCTTGCTAAAAAAAAAACATGGGATTCGTGCCTATAATGTTTTAAAAATAATAATTGGAAGATAAATTTACCTCATTCATGGAAAGTTTCAAGGACATATAATCAATTTATAAAAAGGCTTCAAATTATCATAGTATTTTATAACAGTTGTCTACTATTACATCAGGGCTCACTTTCATGTCCTTTCACTTTATATTTCTCTCTTTGAATTATTTTGATGTTCTGAACATTATATTTAATATTTCTTTCTTTGATTTCAGACCTGATGGAAGTGAAGGAGGAGAGTGAAGACCTGAGTGAAGTGAAGGAGTGTGAAGAACTGAGTGAAGTGAAGGAGGAGTGTGAAGAAATGAGAGAAGTGAAGGAGGAGAGTGAAGAAATGAGAGAAGTGAAGGAGGAGAGTGAAGGACTGAGTGAAGTGAAGGAGGAGAGTGAAGAACTGAGTGAAGTGAAGGAGGAGAGTGAAGACCTGAGTGAAGTGAAGGAGGAGAGTGAAGAACTGAGTGAATTGAAGGAGGAGAGTGAAGACCTGAGTGAAGTGAAGGAGGAGAGTGAAGAAATGAGAGAAGTGAAGGAGGAGAGTGAAGGACTGAGAGAAGTGAAGGAGGAGAGTGAAGAAATGAGAGAAGTGAAGGAGGAGAGTGAAGAAATGAGAGAAGTGAAGGAGGAGAGTGAAGAACTGAGTGAAGTGAAGGAGGAACATCATGTCAAACCTGGGGAAAAACCTTACAAATGTTCACACTGTGACAAGAGATTCAGTCGATCATCCTATCTGGAAACACATGAGATGATCCACACCGGAGAGAAGCCGTTCTCATGTTATCAATGCGGCAAAACTTTTCGTCATGCATCAGCCCTGAAGAGACACCTGAGAGTTCATACAAAGGAGAAGCCGCATTCATGTTCTGTATGTGGAAAGAGTTTTTCACGGCTGCAAACTTTACAGATACATCAGAAAATTCACACTGGTGTGAGAGAGTACATGTGCTTTGAGTGTGAGAAGACTTTTACTACAGCTGAACATTTAAAACTGCACCAGAGAATTCACACTGGAGAAAAACCTTACAAGTGTTCACACTGTGACAAGAGATTCAATCAGTCAACAAATCTGAAAAGACATGAGAGGATCCACAGCAGAGAGAAGCCGCACACGTGTGATCAGTGTGGAAAAAGTTTCTCTTTTAAAACTCACCTGAAGCGACACATGAAGATCCATGCAGAGGAGAAACCACATCAACACAGTCTGAGATCACATCAATTAGTTAATCTTTATGTACTGAGCATCTCTACGGAGCAAGTCTCCTCTGTGTAAGTTAGACACACATCACTCTATAGCCAAATCTCCCATCTCCACCTATAGCGTGTGTGTGGTGAGCACAGGACACTTTGTTGATTGATTGGTATTTATTAACTCATGTTCAACCAGCAGGAATATCTAATTAGTCAGTTCAGATTAGGCCTTTGACTCCAAACTTCGTTATTCAAATATAATTTGACTATTTAAAAAATAATGATATTTGAACGAATATTAGGCAGCCTTTAATATTCGAACCTGTTATGGGCATTATTTTTTGTGTTTGCTGAATCCTCAGATTCTGAGGCTTTTTCACGCCTGAAGTTGTGAATCGCGAGTTCATTAGCAAGGCTATTAGCGTCCTGGTTAGCGCCTATTTTGTATATCTAAACAATGGCTGCGCCAACGCCTACAACACCCACACCTGATGAGGAGTTCGAAATCTACACTCCTGACAATTTGAAAAGCAACGTGTGGCGCTACTTTGGGTTCCCAAAGAAACAGGGAAAAAACACGAGTAAGGACAAAGTATTTTTTCTAGGGATGCACCGATAAATTTTTTTGCACCGATACCGATCTGATACCGATACCAGCACAGGTTTTTTTTTGTTTTTTTTAATCAAGTAGAATTTCTATAACTCTGTGTTGAACTGATAATCACTATTTTGTGTGTTAAACACAATCTACTTAATACAGACAACTTAATTATAAAGAAAAACAACAACAACAACAAATATATGATCATAATCTGACATAAATGCTATTACAAACTAGATTAGTGGATCATTCAGCAGTAAAATTGAGTCTAGAAAAATCACGAGTGCACAATAATTGTATAAAATCTGAACGTTTTGTGAAAAAAAAAAAACGTTTAGTGGGGAACAAATTAGAGACAATAAGTGTAACACTAAATCTGGTAAAACATTACACATTGCTCTTTGTATTGTTGTAAAATACATTCATGAAAAACAAGAAAACAAAAATAAAAAATATCAATTATTTTATATATAGCCTACTTTAAAATTGAGAAATTTTTTCAATGTATAGCACAGCTGTTTAATGAGGTAGCAACATATGATAGATAGGACAGAACAAGAACGGCTATTAATTAGGGTTGGGTATCGTTTGAATTTGAACGATTCCGATTCCGATTCCTTGTTTCGATTCCGGTTCCTAACGATTCTCGATTCCGATTCTTTTAAGAGGCAGAGTCAAAAAAGTTTAGATCAATTTTAATTCTATGAACTTTTTACTTTTTATGAAATTTACTATGAATTTCTCACAGGGCTGTTTTCAACTACAATATAAATATCAAATCTATTTTAAACAACTTTTTTATGACATTTTAAATGAGCTAGCTAACCAACGGTCTTTCTGAAGGAAATAGTCTGACCTTCTCCATCAATTGAAATATAAAAAAATGTGCATCACAATAAGTGTATTGTATTGTATGTGATTGTCACTAACATTTTAGTAACTAAACTGAATTTTATTAGGTTTAGTGACAACATGTTACAATGTTTACATGGTACAATTTCTGGTAAGCTACGCTTTTTTATTATTTCATTTCAATTCAGTTATTGTGATTTGATTTAATATTGACTCATTTGGATAAATATTAGGTACTCAAGATAGGCGTTAATTTTTCTCAAGAAAAAAACAACTCACCTAATGCTGTAAACATACAGTGAGCCCTATCAGCTGGCAGTATTATTTAAGGTTAAAAATAACTCAAATTAAATATAATGTGTTTTTTTTATTATAATAACAACTTTATTTAATGATATAAGTACAAATATAATAAATATGTAATATAGTACACATATTTAGCAAAATACTCTCTATAGCTCTTTTTTTCTTGCCAACTATGTGCTATAGCCTGTTCATTAAATGGCTTTCCTGAGGTAAATATGACATAATTGTTCTCCAGCTATGTTATTGACCTCTTCACGCTGATAAAAAACACTGATTGATCGATATTATATATGAGGAATATACAGTTAGGTAAGTTGTAGCCTACTGTATCTTTCAACAGTGTTAGTGTTTTTTTTACTATTAGCTGCTAGTCGAGATGATCGGTTCACGTGCGCTAGGGATCTGTCACGTCACATTTACAAGCGCCAAAACGGTATTTATTTTTTGAATTTCGTAATAAAATTGACAGAATCTGAGAGCTGAGATTTTTTTGTATATCATAAAGTAACTGCTCTGTCTAGTCTGTCGGTCTCTGTGTCCTCTTTGCTTCACGATTTTATTGTGCGTGAGAAAATGGATGTGTGGTGTGAGAACGTGGTGTGAGAAGTGTTAATTGCGTGTGTCTCACGGTAAATGCGTGAAAGTTGGCAGCTCGTAAATGTGTTTTCATGAATATATATTTTTTTACGTTCGCCGGCATCGCGCGCAGTTTAAACGGACGAGCAGAGGACGAGAGAATATGGTTGCAACTTGCAAGATACCGAAGAATAAGAAAACATCATATGTACGTTTTTAAGGTTTAACGTCAGGGTTGTTTGCTCTGAATACATTTTATGAGACTCTGTGTGAGTTAATAAGGCAACTCACACAGCGTCTCATAAAATGTGTCGTTTCGCAGTTTAGCATAACAATCCATACTACACCTTTGCTAGTACACGCATTTGCCATGCCGTGTGTACGTTACAAATGTTTAACTAAAGTGTCAGCGAGTTAACATTTGGCAGTTTGAAATCGATTATGTAGTTACTTCAGTTCAGAATAGGGCTAGAAATGACTTAGACAGCGGTTTCTTCCGCGGCGGACTGTGAATCGAAACTAGGAATCGAAATTTAAACTTTTGAACGATTCCGGGAAAATCGCAAAGCTAGTCCCGGTTCCAATCGATACTCGATACTCGATACTCGATACCCAAGCCTACTATTAATAATCTTTCACTGCATCACTGTATTATGATATGAAAGGCTACAATTCGCTCCGTGCACCGTGGCGACCGTTGACGTTCGAACTTGAGTGTGTGGGCCAGTACTTCCAGTGAAAACTTCCGGTGATCTGACAGCGAGAGCAAGAGACAACAGCGACCGAGTTCCATTACCAGAGATATTTTTCACAATGAGTGTTTTTAGGATTCAAGAGAGGCGACTTGCCTTTCAGAGGGTGATAGCCTCAGCACTTCATTGTTGTGTGCCGTTATGTACCATTTCGTCACGTTATTACAATAAAGAAGTCAGCGTTCATGCATTCCCCGTTGACGCTGTGGTACGGGCATGAGTGGATACAGAATATCCGGAGGTTTGACTTCAACCCGACCAGAATTTTAAATCCATATAATTTTCAGTGTATTTCTCCTGTGCGTTTCTATGCTTTCTATTACTGCATTTATTTTGTGCAACTGAGATGAGTAAAGATCTGTTTCATAAATCATTATCTGTCTGGTGTTTATAAGCAACACATACGGTATTGTACTATGTGTAAAATATACACAAACTTACGTATATTAAATTGTTTGTGGTACCTACAGCTAAAAATAAATATAAATGTAAAATATGTGATAATATTGATCGAGCAATTGATGCAAGTAAGTAAAAATATATGCGCAGAATTAGGGCTGGGCATCGTTCAGAATTTTTCGATCCGGTGCCAATTTCGATACCTCAGTTTCGATACCGATTCCTAACGATACTTTTTTCGATACCATATGTTTTAAAATTAATTTCAACATCAACAAAAATACATTAAACACAAAGCTTTTATTTTCCACCTTAATTGTGAATCAAAACAGTTATCAAAATAAAATAAAAAATCTGGTAAAACTACTCACTTAGCATGTCCACAAAACGTATATTTTTCTCTCCGTTTTGGCCTTCCGTCCACACGGAGACGGCGTTTTTATTAATGAAAATGAAGCTTTTTTGAAAACGCACTCCATAGTGGATACATTTGAAAACGCGGCAATACATGAGAGCAGTTGCGTTTTAGACCAAACATACGGTGACTGCGTGCGACCTGGACCGCATCAGTGAATGGTGAGATATTTTACTAAATAAAATTATCCTGTCAGACGAATTGCGCGATAACTTCATTATTTATTTTTCCATCTGAATCATATCAGTGATCTTTGGTGGGGATTAACACATGCGCAGTAAGGTGAATTAAGCGTTTTCAGGCGTTTCTCAAAAGTTTCTCATCCACACTGAAACGTCCGAAAACGCCTGAAAACGCTAGTGTGGACGGAGAGCGTTTATAAACGAAAACGCCGTTTTCAAATGTATCCGGATTAATGTAGACATAGCCTAACATTAATAAAATGACTGCCTGTCAGTCAGTCATCAGGGGAGAGAAAACACCATTGTGGCTGCTTGTTTAGTAAGAGGAAGTGTAACGTCAACAGCACCGCGACCGCTTTCTGCTCGCCATTAAATTAATATCATATCGCAGCAAACGCTGTCTGCGTGAAGTTTTAAAAAACTGTTACCACACTTGAGACCAACCGTGACTCTCTGTGACTTCAGCAAAACTGCAAACAGTTTAATCCGTCCGCACCTCTCCGTGTGTGTGTGGGTCGGAGCTCCGCTCTTTGTCAATATGCAGAGAGGACAGATAAGCTTGCGCTTACGCGCTCAGATGGAACCGAAATTTGGCACCGAAAGATAAAGAATTTTTCGATACTCATAGAATTGGAGTATATTTTTCGATACCATAAAAGTATCGAAGTTCGGTACCCAGCCCTACGCAGAATTGAGAAAATAGTAAACATGTGAATGTTCACGGTGCATTTTATGCAAACAACTCTAATCGTAGTTGTAACTCTATTTACACTAGGCATAATTGTCATTGCGTATGTGTATGCAGCATGAGTCAAATCTTCTGTTCGTGAACAGTTGTATTTCATTCATTAATCTGACTATGCATCCGTGCTTTTAATTGCCATTGGCTCGTGTGATAGTAATATGGATCTTGGTAATATTTTAAGTGATAATTGATTCTATAAACAATTATAAAAGATAATTTTCGTCTTTCTCCGGCTCCCTGCACCGGGCTTAATGCGAAACCGGAAGTTCCTACCCGCACACTCGCTGATCCGAAATCCAAAATGGCGGCCACGTGCAACTAGCCTATATTGTGACGTTGTGCACTTTCCCAGAGAAGCAGACAGGAGACGAGGATCCAGTTTACAAGCACCAAACAGCTGTGGTTTATTTCCTGAATGTGTACAACCTAAACACGGGTACCAGGAGGTGTCTTAAATGTCCCCACAAACAACAAAAAGGCCCAAGAAGCGATGTAACTTTCAACTAACTTTTCTCCGCACCCCTCACCGTCCTCCCCTCTTTTCCCCTTTTTCGTCTTTAGGCTCTCCCTCTCAACTATTTCCCTCCCGGACACCCAGTGGTGTAGTCTAGTTTTTTGTAGTGAGTATACTCTAATATAACACCCTATATAACAGGTTGTAGACATTTGAGTTTCTGTGTGTTTTAATAAACTATTATTATTATTATTATTATTATTATTAGGCCTGAAGTATACTCTGTGCAATAGTAATATATTTCTGTTATAATTTCTTCAAGTTATACAGAACTTTTATTTTGACAGGTTGTCGTAAAGACATAACAGTTTCTGTGTGTATATGAAACGAATGAATGACGATAGTTTTATCAAATGAAATGGTGAAATTCTCATCAAGTGACTCTCATAGCAGCTCTGCGATGAAATGCACATGTGTAGCCTACATCATGTCTCAATACAGTGAAACGCTGAAAACACCACGAGCGTGAGTCACGCGTGCTTCTCTGTGTGTGTGTGTGTGTGTAGTGGAGCACACTGAGCGCTCATTCCCAGAGACGCGTAGAACAATTGCAGTCTCTTTTAGCTTTAATATTCATAGACACTAGTCCATATCGAGATTTGATTCATTGTACAGCAGCTACTTTTGATTTATTCATTCAAAAATAGCATAATTCCGTGACGTTCTGCTTTATATAGCAAGTTCCATTTGTGACTGGATTCCGCGATTCGATCCGTCGCTTCGCAAACACAGACGGGGTGAATTTATGAATGAAAGTGTGAAAGTTCTGACACAAAACGAAGTTGATGCGTATCCTCACGCTTTTTTTAAGTGGGTATACGCAAATCCTTGGCCTTTTCTAGTGGGTATACAGCGTATACCTGCGTATCACGTAGGCTACACCACTGCGGACACCTCCCCCCAACAGCAGGTTGTAGAATACATCTGCGATGCTACCATACACCCATTTCTAATGGATGAAGCCTTGGCCTGGGAGAGAGGTCATCAGGTGGTCTCCAACCTTCAATGGCTGTTTCGACCCTTAACCACAACACCCTCCAGTTGGCGGGTCATCAAGTGACTGGCCAGGTCACTGCCCCTCTCCTCCAGGCTTCCAGCTTGTGCCCTCTCTCTTGTGCCAGAGCCAACAGGAGGCTCTCTCTGACGCTTCTCACAGCCTACGAACGGCTGCTTTCCTCAAGAGGCCTCTCAATCCAACCTTTGTCAATAGATTCCACACAGATTGAGCTGGGAATCCTCGACATCCGACTTCCACCGTCATGAGCCATGCTGTCCACCCCTTGTCCCAGCAATCTTGGACGAGTTGCTGGTATTTGGCTTTTTTCCTCTCTGCAGCTTCCACACAGCCCTCCTCCCACGGCACCGTCAACTCCACCAGAATGATCTTCTTTCCCTCTGGAGACCACATGATAATGTCGTTGTGGACAAAACCGCCTCGGGGAAGTGGAATTTATTCCCGAGATCAACCTCCATTTCCCATCCCTGGGCTGACTGCAGGAGATTCTGCCTGGCTTGGCTGTGGACGACAGGTCTTTGGCCCTCTTTCAAAGGCGATGGTGCTCAGCAGTGGTCTTGCTTTGGCTGGTTGTTTCTTCCTCCTTTCTTGCTCCAGGATGTCTGCGAGCACTGCCAACACCTTGTCATGGCAACACCTGTATCTCCCCTGTGTCAATGCAATCTTACACCCTGACAGAATGTGCACCATTGTTCCTTTCCCACCACACAACCTGCACAGTGGGTCCTCCCTCATCCCCCACCTGTGCAAGTTCACTGGGGTTGGTAAGGTGTCATACACTGCTCGGAGTAGAAAGGATATACGGAAGGGCTCCAGCCACCACAGTTCACTCCATGTGATCGTTCTCTTGGGGAGGTTCCACCTCGTCCAGGCACCTTGGGTTGCGAGCCCGATAGATTTTGCTCTTCTCCCTTCTTCCTCAAGGTTTCAGACTTCATCCTGGATCATGGTTCTCTTCTCCCTAAGGGTGGACTTTGACCACTGCTGGAAATGTGCTGTTCCTAGACCCTGTCTTCCAGTGCAAGGGTTTCTGATGATATCTTTGGTTATGAGAGAACATTCTGCCTGGTTAATTGCCGTGCTTACGCTGTGATCCCACTTACGGCCAGATCTTATTCTGACTCCTGCTTCCCTGGTGAGTTGGTCTTGAGAGTCCCTATATGTCAGGGACAGTCTGCATTTGGCGACTTTAAACTCCTCCACCACTGAAGACAGGAAGCTGGAGCTGGCCCGACCTTATGTAGAGCCCCAAGGATGTAAAGCTTGGGGGTATTCCCAACCATCTTCTAAGGTGCCGGTTGAACTTCCTCTCTATTTCTTCAACAGTTGATAGAAGCACCTCATATACCGTGAAAAGCCACATGAGTCTCGGGAGCAGGCCATGCTGGTAGATCCAGCACGTGTATTTCCCAGGCAGACCAGACTTGTCAATCTTTTTCAGCCATTCTTCAACTTGTTTTCCGGTGCTGGAGATGCTGTTCCTGTCTGACAGGGAATCATCATACCACTTTCCAAGGCATCTAATTGGGTTCCCCTGGATGTTCGGGATCACTTCCCCTTGAACAAGTAGCTTGAACCTTCCAGTTGTTTTGCCCTTTTGGATCACCAAATCATCTTGAGGTGAATCAAGTAAGCATATTTACAACAGAGAATAAACAGTGTCAGGGCCACAATATGAATACTGTTTTACTCTTGGAACAATAGTGCTTTGTGGTGCTCTTATTTTTACAAGTTTTATGATCATTTTTAGTTTCTGCACATATAAAATTTTATTATTTTAATGATCTAACTTTTTATAGTGATTAATGTAGTTATCATAAGATCAAACTTAATTTGGACAAATTATGCTGCTGTCATTATTTATCTGTTGATGAAGTGAGTGTCATTAGTGATTGTTTTTGTATAATTGATGTTTTATCCATGTCATGTTGTGAGAATTAACAGTATTGTCTTTCAATGGAGCAGTTTAATAGTCTTTTATCATGTATCCTGACTCAAATAATGTGTTTTTAACAGCAAACACTCAGAATAAAGTGAGATGATCTGCTGATGATTCTGAATGACTTGTTGAATGAGTGTTGATAGTCTGAGGCTCATCAATATTAACAGATCTGCTGAAAACACTTTTTATTTCATGACAATAGTTCCTGTTTTCACCTCATTTATTATGCTGATGTCTTCAGATCTCCTGTAAATTGACACTTAAAGCTCATTTCATTGGTGTCAGCAGACTGAGGGGATTTGTTGGTTACTATATGTTTATTTCTGTGTTTATGATTTTAACTGTTTTTCTTACCATTATTTATATTTGGAAGAATTTAAATTATTTATATTTTTTTTCTATATTTCTAGATACCTATAAATAATGTTAGAATTAACAATTTTTTTTTTAAATAATCAGTTACTGTACGATGAATAGATGGACAGACATACAAGTTTAGAAGTGTCATTTATTATAAAAACAAACTCAGTAATTTATATTTTAGATTTTAGCAGATCAGCTCCTCCCACTGCAATCACATCATCAGTGAAGCTCCTCCCACTGCAATCACATCATCAGTGAAGCTCCTCCCACAGTACCCACTATCAGTTTCTGATGCAGAAAAGTTAGTTCATGCATTCATGACCTCGAGACTGGATTACTGTAATGCTTTATTAGCTGGTTGTCCTGCATCCTCAATAAACAAGCTACAGTTAGTCCAAAATGCCGCCGCTAGAGTTCTTACGAGATCAAGAAAATATGATCATATAACACCGATTTTATCATCACTGCATTGGTTACCTATAAAGTTCCGTATTAATTACAAGGTATTGCTACTGACTTATAAAGCCCTAAACGGCTTAGCTCCAGTCTATTTAACGGATCTTCTATCGCCCTATAATCCATCGCGCTCTTTGAGATCACTAAATTCAAGGCTTTTGGTCATACCTAGGATATCCAGAACCACCAAAGGAGGGAGAGCATTTTCACATTTGGCTCCAAAACTCTGGAATAGTCTTCCTGATACTGTTCGTTGCTCAGACTCGCTCTCCCAGTTTAAAACTAGATTAAAGTCGCATCTCTTCAGCCAGGCATTCATATAATCCTACAGTTCAAACTACAATCCGGCCTCTATCCAATGCCAGAGGAGAACTGGCCCCCGACTGAGCCTGGGTTCTCCCAAGGTTTTTTTTCTCCATTAAGGCACCTGATGGAGTTTTAGGACACCATTAGGTCACTTGATGGAGTTTTTCGGTTCCTTGCCACTGTTGCCTTTGGCTTGCTCAGTTGGGGATATTTTGGGGATATTTAATTTAATTTTATCAATCAATAAATTCCTCTTGAAACAAACTTTGTTGTATTATTTTAATTTAATACTGTGAAGCTGCTTTGATGCAATCTGTATTGTGAAAAGCGCTATACAAATAAACTTGACTTGACTTGACTTGACAGTAGTTTACCAATAAATTATTAAAGAGGGCAGTGAGAACATGAGTGATCCTGAACCCTGCAGAATTAAACACACTGAAGATGCTGAAGAACAAAGAGGTTGGTGTTTATTCTTGTTCAACATCAGATCAAGCTAAATACTATTTTAACTGTTTTATTTTACACTTATTTGATATCTGGTTCCCAATTTGCAACAACTTTACCAGAATTTTCAACATAGTTTACAAAATTTTTTTTTAGGAATAATCAGTAAACACTGTTACTGATAAAGTTGTATTTGTCAAATATCATACAAGTTATTCATAGTTATAGAGATTGTAGAGTAACTTTGGTAACAGGGTTGATGAATGTGATCAACATGTAGGACACAGATGATGCTAATAAAAATAGTTCATTTAAAACTAGTTAAAGCTGCGGCCACTCTACACTATCATGTGAAATTTCTACACGCACTGCAACGGTCGTGAAATGACGTCACACTCTGGCAGCTTTTTTGCAAACATAAATTTAACATATAACAATAATTATTAAAAATTTAAAAATAAACAATCCACTCCACATTAAAGGGTTAGTTCATCCAAAAATGAAAATGATGTCATTAATGACTGACTCTCATGTCGTTCTAAGCCCGTAAGACCTTCTGCGGAACACAGTTTAAGATATTTTAGATTTAGTCCGAGAGCTTTCTGTTCCTCCATTGAAAGTCAATGGATGGGATACTGTTCACGGCCAGAAAGGCAATAAAGACATCATCAAAGTAGTCCATGTGACATCAGTGGCTCAATGTTAAGTTTATCAAGCGACGAGAATACTTTTTGTGCGCAAAAAGTAAACAAAAATAACGACTTTATTCCACTATTCATTTCCTTCTCTCTGGGCCTCGAGCTATTTCACGTAGTATAATAGCGTAGCACGTCTGTGTTGTACATCACACCCATCACACATGACCAGCGTCGGCCAATAGTTAGCCTACATGTGACGTACAACACAGACGCGCTACGCTATTATACTACGTGAAATAGCTCGAGGCCCAAAAAGTATTCTCGTCGCTTGATAAACTTAACATTGAGCCACTGATGTCACATGGACTACTTTGATGATGTCTTTATTGCCTTTCTGGACGTGAACAGTATCCCGTCCATTGACTTTCAATGGAGGAACAGAAAGCTCTCAGACTAAATCTAAAATATCTTAAACTGTGTTCCGAAGATGAATGGAGGTCTTACGGCTTGGAACGACATGAGGGTGAGTCATTAATGACATAATTTTCATTTTTGGGTGAACTAACCCTTTAATGCTAAACGTTTGTGTTATTTCTCACAGGGTTATTCACTTGAGCTTGTGTTTCTGGTGTCTCACTTTCACACGCGCATGAATGGAAGGCAGTGCAAGGAAAAGTCTAGTGTGAACGGCCATTAATAATTAAAACGTGTTTAGTAAAATAAATATCAATCTCAAAGTTGGTGTTAAAACATGGCAGTATTGTATATTTTAATGTTAATATCATGTTAAATAATTGTGTTGAGCAAATTAATAGTTCTTGCTAAAGAAACATGGGATTCGTGCCTATAATGTTTTTAAAATAATAATTGGAAGATACATTTAACTCATTCATGGAAAGTTTCAAGGACATAATACATTTTTTAAAAAGGCATCAGATTATCATAATATTTTAACAGTTGTCTACTTTCTACCATTACATCAGGGCTCACTTTCATGTCCTTTTACTTTATATTTCTCTCTTTGAATTATTTTGATGTTCTGAAAATTAAATGTAATATTTTTTTCTTTCATGTCAGATCTGATGGAACTGAAGGAGGAGAGTGAAGAACTGAGTGAAGTGAAAGAGGAGAGTGAAGAACTGAGTGAAGTGAAGGAGAAACATTATGTCAAACCTGGAGAAAAACCTTTGAGTCGCTCAAAGACTAAAAATACATTTTTAAAGAAAAGAAGAGCCAAGAAATCTTTCACCTGCACTCAGTGTGGAAAGAGTTACACAAGCAAACAAAGTCTTGAGATTCACATGAGAGTTCACACCGGAGAGTTGCCGTTCTCATGTGATCAATGTGGGAAAGATTTCAATCATTCTTCATCCCTTAATGTTCACATGAGGATCCACACCGGAGAGAAGACGTTCACATGTGACCAGTGCGGCAAAACATTTCTTAGTGCATCAAACCTGAAGAAACACCTGAGAGTTCATACAAAGGAGAAGCCACATTCATGTTCTGTGTGTGGAAAGAGTTTTTCACTGCTTCCATATTTACATAAACATCAGAAAAGACACACTGGTGTGAGAGAGTACGTGTGCTTTGAGTGTGGAAATATTTTTTCTTCATCAAGCCATTTAAAACGGCACCAGATTATTCACACTGGAGAAAAACCTTACAAGTGTTCACACTGTGACAAGAGATTCAGTCAGTCAGGACATCTGAAAATACATGAGAGGATCCACACTGGAGAACAACCTTACAAGTGTTCACACTGTGACAAGAGATTCAATCTGTCATCAAATCTGAAAATACATGAGAGGATCCACAGCAGAGAGAAGTCGCACACGTGTGATCAGTGCGGGACAAGTTTCTCTTTTAAAAGTCACCTGAAGCTACACATGAAGATCCATGCAGTGAAGAAACCACTTAATCAAAGTCTGATATCAAAGTAGTTTATTTTCATCTGCTGAGCAACAAAGTCTCTTCTGTGTAACTGTGGGATTACAAATTTAAGAATCTGATCTGCTGATCTTATGTCCTTACATAACATAACATGAAAAAACCAAGGTAGAGTAAATTGAATTTAGCATTTAAGGTTATGCCAGTCCTGTTCTCTCTATTGTAAGGTAAATTAGTCAGATTACTGAAACTCTCACCCTTTGTCTTTAATGGCTCTTGGAACCCCTGGCCCAGTCTTTGAATTGTCAGGCTGATTGGATTAGATACTGATCTATGCATCTGAATGACACTGTTATGCTGATGAGATCAGGGCGGGGTAAATTCCGGTGACGGGCTGACTCCTGTACTTCATTTGCATGCTTTGTTCAGAGTGTCTACACCTCCATGTAATCCCTCCCCCTTTGAGAGGTATAAACTCTACAATGTACACTGCCTAAGTTTGACTTGGATGACTACAGCGACGCACCGCAAGTTCTCAATAA
Source organism: Leuciscus leuciscus (assembly GCF_965113295.1). Lineage (NCBI taxonomy): Eukaryota > Metazoa > Chordata > Actinopteri > Cypriniformes > Leuciscidae > Leuciscus > Leuciscus leuciscus. The sequence goes on along the minus strand of NC_138725.1, from coordinate 21,768,306 downwards.
AGAGTAACTTCTGCTTGAAAGATATCCCAACGTCTCCTGGGGCCTGTTTCAATAAGGAGGTTCAACCAACTCTGAGTTAAAACTTGAACTCTTGAGTTGATTTACCCTGAGATGGGAAACTGAGTCTTCAGTGTCATAAGAGCTGAATTGAGTTAGTTTAATCAACTCTGAGTAGGCTGACTCTTGAGTTAAAGCCCATGTTGCAGGTTTTTTATTTTTATTTTTTATTAATATAACCTTGTATGAAAATACCATATGAAAAGTAAATGCAGGATTAAAAATTGTTTTGCAAGACATAAGGGCACAAATTTGATAGAAAACGTGACAGTTTCCTTGACCGTGTTGAAAAACCGCTTTTTTTTCACCATCGCGTCATATGACGCCACATGAGGGAGTCGTTCGCCGGCTCTGCGTTCGCTCAGTGTGGAGTAGGTTGGTATTCAGTTGGAGCGGTCATGATTCAGTGTGTTTTCGGTGCTTATTGTATTTCAATTAATCATCGTCGTGGTAAATGATTGTGAATTATGGCCTGTCAGGGCATCGAGTCCACAGGTTTCCGAATAAGAAAAAGGACGGTGCGATCTTCCGTGCGTTTTGTGCCGGGTAAGAGACGGGACTTCACTTCTGCTTCTGCTTTTGTTTTGAATAACGCGGTAGTGTGTAGCGTTCACTATAGACCGAATGATTATAATCCCGGCGATATGTGCACACTGTTCCGTCTCCTTCATTGGGTCGCCCGTGGTGACGGTCCGCCATCAGCATGTGGTTCGGCCGCCGGTGGGAAACATGACGCTCACGGATCCGTCAGACATCACTTATTGTACATCTGTTTTACAAAATGTGCCTGTCTTAATTTAATTAATTAACATATTCTACATAAACTTGTAATGCATTTATGTGTTTGTTATTAGTCTGCAGCCAACACTTATTATTATTATTATTATAAATATAATATATTATGTTCTATAATTTATTTTCAATCTGTACAAACCGACTTTAATGTTTGTGTTGGCTGTTTCTACATATAAAGTTTTTATACAGTAAGACAGTTGTGATTGTGATCATTTTTTGTTTTCATCGTCACCAAATGGGTCAATTCAAAGCCTTTATAAAGTCCCTCTTCCTCTGGAAACTATCTCCTAATGGCTGACACACATAACACATGCAGGTAAGGGTCTAAATACTAGCTTTGCTATTGCCTGATACATGATGATAATAATCTGTACAGTATTGTGATCTGAGCATAGTGTTATACATATCGTCGGCTAACGTGAATACATCTATAAGCTAACACTGTTCTCTTGCCCTGTTCTCCTCACACCACAACTCACCGTTGTTCTGTCTAACCCTGGCCTGTCCTGTGTGTTTGGGACATATTCCATTAGGATTTAATGCCCCCACCAATAGAACCCAACACATATCAGTAGAGACTCACAGAGACCACTATAATTCCCATTACAACCAATACAAGTCTCATGAAAACCATTAAATCCAATAGAATTTCGGTAATGGTTTCTATAGTTTTCAGCAGGGCAGTATCATGTGTGAAAGCTTTATCTTGTTTAGCTGTGGGAAGCAGAACTCTTAACTTGTTAACTGGTGGGACTGATATTTTTGTATGTTGAAAAGGATGTGCTTGTGTAACTGGTTGTACTGGTATAATGTAGCCAGAGGGTTTTTGAAGTTTCTGTCTTTGATGCATATTTTTATGCAACAATGTTCATATGTTCTCTAATTAATAATAAAAAAATGTGGCAGAGGGTGTGCTTTGGGTACATGCAGAAGGCTTAGACAAAGTGTTCATTAAATGGTATGGTTTTTATTCAGAAATATTATTTTCTTTGTCTTTGGTGAAAGGTGATATCTTTTTTTTTTTTTTTTTTACAATTTCACCAGCTTTAGAGACACCGACTACTGCAACCCACAGTGTACAGGAGTGAACCAGTGTGTTTGCTTCAGAAGTCATTTTCACGTGACTAGTGACGTAATGATACAAGCTCCGAAGCAGTGGTTCATTGCAAGGACCGTTCGAGTTTGAGGCAAGCTTCGGAGCGTCGGTGTCATACGTAACATCACTAGATATCTCCTTGTCTGCTGGCTGCCTACGTTACCTCTGCTTTGTTCATTCAGGCTGATGGCGTGGGCTTTAAACACCAGCTGGCTTCGAACAATGGGGTGGGTACTGTTGGGATTGGCAGGGACACAATTTATGTTGAGGAAATAACCACCATCCACAAAGGCCTAGAGTAAGAGTGTGGCAGGCTGCAGCCAGGTGTAACTGGATTGTTCCTTGAATAGATTCAAAGCTTCAAGAGTGTCGAAAACAGCACAATCTGGTGTTAAGCAAAAAATAAAGCAGCCAAAACTCTGTGAAAAGCTTCATCGGACGAAGCCGCCACCACACATTCCCTAGATCAGTGTTTCCCAACCATGTTCCTGGAGGCACACCAACACTACACTTTTTCCAACTCTTCCTAATCAATCACACCTGAATCAACTCTTTAGCTCATTATTAGAGAGCCCAAGACCAGAAATATATGGGTTGCACTATGCATACAGAAATTATGAAAATTAAAAAGTATATATTTTTTTATTATTATGTTTGGGATGTTTTACATATGTGCATTGTTGTGCACAGATGATGGACTCCTTATATAATTTTATAACTTAATTTTGGGTATGTCATCTACGGCTTGTGGGGTGCTGGTAAAATAGACAGATCACAATTTAATTTATAAATTTGTTTTCATTTTTTACTGAATTGCTAAAACACATTTCTTGAAAACCATCATTCACTTTCTCAAAACCTTAAACACAAAAACTATTTTATCTGTGCTCAAAATCAAACAATACTTTCAGATCATACACACGACGAGTCAATATTATAAACACTACAGATCATTTGTTAGACATTACATAAAAAAAATTTTTGAATGTCCAAAGCATGTAGTTACAGAATTTTTTTTTTTTTTTTTTTGTAACAAAGTAAATTATTTTGTAAGTATGTAAAAAAGTTTAGTAATGACAGCTTACAGTAGTCAGGTGAATAAATACTGTATGCACTGCAAGTATAGTATTGTATTGAATATTATATAGTAAGCCTATTGAATGTATGTATATTCAGCACTTGCATACTGTAAAAATACAGTGATCCAACTGCAAAAGCCAAAAAGGTTACAGTACAAAACTCTAAATGAAAGCATGTTATAGTCACTCAGAAGAGTTCAGAATCAAGGTCAGTGAGAGATTTTATTCTGCTTCAGCATCACGTCTTCATGTCGGTCCGGCCTTGTATTATGTACAGTTGGTTTGGTCTCATCATTAGAAATAAGTGTGAACAATTTTGAGTCGCTGTGTGTAAACGATGACAACTGTGTTGTATTTGTGTTTAACTTTTGCCTGCCTGTGTTTAGCGCTTTGAAACATAAGTGCACCCCAGTGTGAAATCTGTTTTAGTGAGTGAGAATGTGTTTAGAGTTTTGTAAAAAGAGTGCATGAGATTTGCAAACTGTGTTTTAACTGCCTGAACTTGTTTAATGTTTTACAGAAAGAGTGATTTATTTGACAAATATGTTTAGGCTATTGAGAATTTAGTTTAGAGAATGGGGTTTGTTTTAGCAATGCAGAAAAACTGTAAGCACAAACATGTGTTCCTAGATTGATTGATTCATAGCATTTTTTAGAGTGTTGCTTTGTGTGTTGATTTGTTTATTTAAGTGTCAAACACCATGGTGCCCAGCCCTCATGGGCTTATTAGACACTACAGTAATAATTTCACAATTATCTTCAGATAACCATAAAATATATCAGGATTTTTTTAACTGAATTGATTCAAAAAGAGAGTTCCTTAAATCACAGTATAAAGGACAATAAAAAACAAAGTGAAATTCATCTTCCACAACCTGGAGATCACAGAATTCACACTGTTAATGGAGAGGATGATTTTGCAATTATACTGCCTTGATTAATGCTTGATTTGCTTTAAACTGATATAACCTAAGTAGTAATAATGCTTTTGGTTAAGTAGATATATGTAACCCAATTATTAATGCTGTACGGAAAATGTATTGTGTGATTTTATTAGTATTAAGAAAACTACTTACTTGCATCATGCAATGTATGTATTGACTGACTTAGAGTAGAAAGCATTTATGTATTAGAAATTGTTTTTATAATAAATGAAACATGTAGTAGATAAGGTATATTTTACAGACTATTAAAGGAAGAAAGCAGAGAAAGAGAGCTTGAAGACGACGCCGTGAACAACTGAGGGCTCTGGTGAAGGACTTGGCAGCACTCCATGTGATGACGTCAGAAGAGAGTTTGGCACCTGCGTTGGAATGTCTACATATAAAAGACTGAGAGAGAGAGAGACTGGACTGGCAGATACTGAATAGCGCAGTATCTCTCGACGCCTGATACCAGCTGATTGTACCTTGATTTAAACTTATTATTGTAACTTTACTATTGTACTTTTATATAACTTTTGTTTATGAAATATTAACTTTAAGAAAACTTATATTATATTATTGACGAGTTTTTGTCTACCAGCATAATAATTGATAAGCCTTAAGCAGGAACTGACCACAGGGAAGTCTGTTGAACAAATTGTAAGTACCTTTTGAATACTTATAGTTTTGTCCAGGTTCGACTTTCCTTACCTACCTGAGAATAATAAATAAAAAGGTAAAAGGTGTAATAATAAAAAGATTAAAGGACACACCATAAAACAGTATGTAAAAGTTTGTAGTTTTGAGATAATGACATTTATGCGTGGTTTGTTAAAAAAAAAAAAAGTTCATGAAACCCATACTGATTATTTCTTCACAAGACTTTTGAAAATTGTATCACGTAGCCTAGAATATTTGCTCCAAAACTATATGAAAATCATCCTGACTGCTCATTCAGATAAGACAATATATTGTATTTGTAATATATAATAAATTTGTAAGACGTGTTTTGTGTGAGAAAGCTTTATGTGAAGAGGCGTGAACACATCCTGAATATTGAATGGCTTTCACACCTGAGAAAGACAAAGACCCTCCCATAATGGCCCTATTAGGAGCTATCAGGCCCTGTCATTCTGAGCAACCTTGCACAAAGAATGAGGAGATTTAAAAAATAATGGCTTTTTGATTGTTTGGATTTATTTACAACACAACATAATCCAAAGATACACCAAAAAATTACAAAAAAAGCACATTATTGTACACACTGATCTAAAGACAGAGACTTAACCAGTCACACACCTTTGTGCCATTCCTGAAATATAGTACATACCAGGGCCGGCCCGAGGCATAAGCGAACTAAGCGGCTGCTTGGGGCCCCCTCGCCACCAGGGGGCCCCCAATCGATTTATTTTTTATTTTATTTTTTTACATATTAATTAACTTAAACAAGTGAAATAAATGAATGAAAGGATTAATAATTCAAGACAAGAAACTTCTGATTTCATGATCAATATACCTGCCTACAACTGCTGCTGTGTCTGCCAGTGTTTGAGTCATGCGCATAACCTCGCGTGCATAGACAATTTGTGCGCAAAGTCACGGTAATGTTAAGCCATGTCACAACAATTTTATTTGATCAATGATTTATCCTTTAAATGTAATGATATTCAGAACAGAACAAGAATAAACAAATAACTATAAACAAGCCAAAACGAAATAATTTGAAGCGAAAGTGAAAGTAAGCGGCGTTGGGCTCACGTATCTCTCTCATTAGAATCAAAATGTTTCAACATTCGCGATGGATTTGGATGGTAAACTATTCTTTATCATAGGCTTTGTACTTCACTCACGTTCCAATATCGACGGAAAAAATCATCCTCTTCACACGCGCAAAAATGTGCTTGGAAACATCACAGTGGAAGATTACAATGTGTGTGTGTGTGAGAGGCGCGGGCGCGATCGAACCGTGGAAACATAAAAACATACTCCGTCATGTTCATACAAGACATCATTCAAACTGCAAAGTGTTGCAAAACGTTGGAGGATATTTTGCAAATATTTTTTTTTTAATATGTTTTGTGACAGTTTGTTTTCAGAAGTTTCAAAGAGTTAGTAAAAGAGTAAAGAAAAAGTTAAAACTTTTTTAAGTATGTATTTTTTATTAAGTATTTATTTTGTATTAATACATAACCTCATTGTATTCATTTATAATGTAACATTATAGCGTGACATTGTGTCAATAATCGTCAAGCACAGGTGACTCTGCGTGGTGGGAGGGGGCCCCCAAATCAAATTCTGCTTAGGGCCCCCAAAAGGCTCGGGCCGGCACTGGTACATACCTTTCATTTCCAAGGTGTTTGATTTTTCACTTTACCATGTTCATGTACAGAGACTCATGTGAATGTTGAAGTCAGCAGGACTCCTCAGTGGGGCATCTGGTCCCTGAAAAAAAACAAAAAAACGAGGTGAACATGCAGATATCAAGAGAAACTAGGGCTGCACGATTTGGAGAATACATTTGAGATTTTTCAGGTTAAAATTGCTTTTTAAAATGTACAAAATGCACACACACACACACACACATATATATATATATAGAAATGAACACCAGGTTTGTTGTGCCTTGTAGACATAAGCTATGTGCTGTGCAGCATAAAATAATAACAATAGCCTATCGTTAAAAAGGATCCCTTCAGTAACACTGCACTAGAGAAAAATATATTGATTATCATATGTTACTTCAATCTCATTTCATAATGTCATAAACGAAAATAAACATTTGGAGTTAAAAAAATGAAGCCTATATTGTTTGGAGCGTTTTGCTTTTCAAACACGAACGTGTTACTGAAGCATCAAGCCACACCAAAGTATTTAACAGTAAACACGGTTCTAAACATTATAATATTCACCATAGTACACTCATACTAGCCTAATTTTATCATGCTGTGTTTTATTATAGAATATAAAAACATCCTTGTGTCGGACATGTATATACATTTAGCACTGAAAGGTTGCCTACCAGTCTAGTTCACATTTCAACATATTTCTATATCTAGATACATATACATGTATGAGATTAGGCTTAGTTCATGTTTTTACTCCAATTTCATTTCATAACATACATTTTAATTTGGCACCACCAGTTTAACATGTCTAACCTTAAAAATCTTCTCATCTTCAAATCGCGTTCTTCTAATTCTTCTGAGGTAGTGAATCTGATCCAAGTGAAACAGCACAGCACAGCACAAACACAGTCTTCCAAACTCGATGAAAAGCAGAGGAGTAAGTTACCGAATTCTCTGATTCTTTGTTTTGAGGTGATGGGGCGTTTACAGGTCTGCATTTCTCCACGTGGATCATTTGCATATCAATCGCTCGTGGGCGTGGTCACATTATAGTTAATTAGGACGCGTTTGAGAAACAGTACATGCCGCTGCTTTTATAATTTCTATATAATTTACATACTTTAAAAATAGAGACTCCAAGCGTTGTATAGACATGCTTTTCAAGTCTGTGTGATGAAAAATTCGCTGAGTTAAAGGTCATTTTCTGTCGCGTTTCAGAATGAGTTTCTCAATGAGAGAGACGGCAGAACACATCATGTTTATTTTATCTACTTTACGAAAAACATAACATTTTGTTTTTATTATTAGTGTACACAAATAAAAGAAGACATTTTACAGTTTTAAATTATGTATAACACTTGCCTGTATGACAAAAATCGACGGAGTTATTTGAGTCTCTTTTTCACTGATAAGAATAAAAGCGAGCAGATCACGCCGGCGTGATTGCAGACCCCAGAGGGTTAAAATAGCATCTGAATAACGCGTTTTCAGAAAACAATTCCGCCACTGACTTTAGACTAGGTTTTTGTTTTCTGAAACTGCAAAATAGCACCAGGGAACGTTTGCGCCTGAACACGCCTCCTCTTTTCGTTGAACCGCCCCCTGGAGCGCAAGTTCATTTCCTAATTTACAGACGTGCATCTGTGAAGGGGAAAGTCCGCTGTGCGTCGGGTGCAAAATAGGAATGATACATGCATCGGTGTACAAAGTCAATTGCACTGGGTGCAAGATAGGGCCCAACATGTGTTAAAATTGACATAACATGTGTCATTTGTAAGGGGTTAACAGTTTAGGACCCAAGGACGAGATGTTTGAAAGAAGACCCGGAGTCAGAATTATAAAAAATTTAAGAAAAGTTTTACTGAAGATAGTTTGCAGTTTCATCAGCAGAAGTTCAGCTTCAAGCAGGCCCGGCTCCAGATATGAGATGAAAGGTGGGCCAAGTTATGTTCCAGGTGGGCCGGGTGTATGGGATGGGTGGGGGGGTGGGGGGTGGTTTAGTAACTTTATGTATAGAGATAAAAGTGTTTAACAGGTTTATTTTTACATTCTCTCTTTTTGCATTTGTAATATATATATATATATATATATATATATATATATATATATATATATATATATTTATTTATTTATTTATTTATTTATATTTATATTTTACCCATTAACAGATCCTGTATCAATTAAGTAACTTTAGATTTGATAAAAAGGGACAGGTCTTTTAAAATAACTATTTACTGTATCACTATACAATTTACAATATCAGCTTTTTGCTCATTTTAGAAAACTGTTACAAACTAAAAATGTTAGGCTAATTTTATCTGAAATGCTGTTTTTCTTAAGAATTGTTCTCACGTCTGTTAATAAAGTATAACATTACAGATTTTTGGCCATTGTTATTTTTTACATTTAAATTTTTACAATCTTATGTATATTTAATTATTTTTATTTTTTTTAACCACACAACAGATCTTGTATCAGTTTAGTAACTTTAGATTTGAGGAAAACGGGGCAGGTCTTGAAAAAGATCTACTTATATCATTATAATTTACAACATTAGCTTTCTACTCATTTTAGAGAATTCTGTTACAAACTCATCCATGTCGAGTTCATGTGTTATTGCTTTTTCATGAGCTAAAAACACAAGGTTTTCCTTTTGGAACAAGACATTTGTGCATGTTGTGTTTTATTAGGCTACAGAATGTGGTAACTCTTGATTACAAGTCATCATGAAGATGACTTGTAATCAAGTTCACAAAAAATTCTAATAAAGTTAATTGGCTGTTACTGTCGTAATATTGCTTCATAATTCAGCACGTCCGTTTACCTCAAAGGTAGCGAAGTGAATGAGCTTAGCTAAGTCTGTCTCGGAGAAAAAAAGAGGGGGTTGGGAAGAAAACAAAATAACATATATCTGGAGCTGAATTGGCCCTTCGTAGGGAGTTTGATTGACAGGCGATCTGACCAATCATAATCCGCCATCTGCGTCTGACAAAGCAGTCAGGAGATTTAGTAGATTAACGCTGGAGGATCTGAACTTGAATAACGGCGTGTACTGACGTTTAAAACAACACTCCTTCTGATGTTCATTTATGTTTATTTGATGCTATAAATTAACTAGAAGGAACAGGGGCGTCATACAAGCCAAAATTCTGGGGGGGCACAATCTGAGACGTTGCAATTGTTTTCTGACGGGTGATATGGATCATGTTAGGAGGGGTCAGGGGGTTTCTCCCCCTGAATTTTTTTTAATTCTGGCTGCTAAACATACCATTTCAATGCAGTTTGGGAGGGACAGAAATACCTTAACGGAGCTAGCAGCAACCCTCCTCTATCTGAGGACTAAGTTAAAGTATCTATTTTGTAAGTTTATGTAAAAGACAGGTTGATGAAAGAACTGTAAGCTCAAATTCAAAAGCTTTTGAAGTCTACTTCATTAAAGCATGTTTACACTGTTTTATGGTGCAAACACCTTCTACCTTATTTTAATTATTCTCAGGTTAAGGTAAAGTAAGTCAAATTCATTCTAAATAATAAGTATTTGAATGTCCATACTCACAACTTAGAAGAAAGACTTCTCCGTGGTTTAGTTCAGCTCAACTCTTTCATAAAGTGGAGACTTGTGGCAAGTTGGTTCTTTTTATATCAATTATTAGTAGTTTATTATAACAATAATAAGTGTTTTACATATAATGTCAAAAATAAAAGTAAAGTTCAAGAGTCTGTCAGTTCACAAGCTTCACCAGCAGGTGTCAGGCTTGGATCATCAAACAATGGAGAGGCTGTCTTCCTTCACAGCGTCTGCTTCTCATAGGTCTTACTGTACTTTTTATAATCCATTTCATCACACCCCTTCATTACATATTCAGTTACATATGAACAATTTATCCAATCCCAGATCTGGAACAATTGTCAACTCCTTCAGTCTTTTTACAACTTCCATAAAAGACACCTTCCTTAGCCTTCTTTTCCTCTTACGAGCTCGGGCCTTTAACCGTCTTCTCCTCTTGGTCTAGAATACAACAACCAGGTAATACTTTTTCATTTTACTGAATATATGCTTTCTAATACATAGTACTATTTCTTCCTTTAATAAATGCTTATAACACAGAATATATTTCAGTCATTTCATTGTATTACTTCAATAAATGATTTTTCCACAAATGGTTTTCAGTGTCTTTTTTCTTTAACCAATCAGCTTTATCAATAAAACAATTTCAAATCAAACATGTCTCAGTGTCATTATTATAAATCAAATAAACAATTTCAAATCAAACATGTCTCAGTGTCATTATTATAAATCAAATAAACAATTTCAAATCAAACATGTCTCAGTGTATAAATCAAATAAAGGGTTTCTTATAAAAACTCTTTACATAAACCAAGTTCAAGGGTTTCTTATAAAAACCTCTTACATTGTTTCCATACATTAAGGTATCTTATAAAAACCTTACATTGTTCTTCTATAACAATAAAAACCTCTTACATTGTTTCCATACATTAAGGTTTCTTATAAAAACCGTATACAGTGTTTTCCTTTACATACAAGCATTGTTATAGTCAATATAAGACTGTTTATATGAGTCATAATAGAATCAATTGCATATTTCACCCAACAACACACACACTTACTGTACACTTAGGCCTACTACACATGATTTTAAAAACAGTACCATTGCAGTTTTTATGTTATGATAATTGGTAAGAACGATCTTACATTAAAGGTACATAAAGGTGCTGAGGTCTGACTTTGTGGTGCTCTGAAATTAAGTTATTTTAATATTAATATGTGATGAAGGACTTTGAAAGAAGTTTGACAGATTACAGTGCTGAATAAGGTTAACACTACCCCGTTTATTTGAAAATGGTTAATATTTGACAGAAATGTAAAAAAGTAATCAAAACCGATCAGATAACGTTACTATGGCTTTGTTTGGCAGTAACGTTAGCCAACTAGTTTATGGTTAGACTAGCTATCGATAACGTTACACTGACACAAGTTAATGCTCTGAATTCGCAGCTAATATCAAATCCATAACTTTTTGATCAAGTTAAAATTTCCAGGTCAACCACAAATAATCCCACTACCTTTTAATATCATCCGATAACTAATTCAATGCCGATTTGTTGCTTTGCCCACTGACCACTTCAAGACCATCTGTAAAACATTGCCAGCTCAACGTGCGAGACGAGTGAGTTGCTTGAACATACACAGCAAAGATTCTAGAGTGCTCTAGATTTGATATACACAGACACCATATTAGGAAAAAGGGGCGGGCTGATGCATTGCTGACCGATTTATTACACATCCAGAAGAATACATTTGAGTCGTTATAGGCTCTGGTATATTATGGAGCATAATAGGAATAAAGTTGTGACAAAAAAAATTATCAGGGAGGAAAAATCTGAGGGGGCACGCAAGTGTCCTCTCTGCTCCGCGATGTATGTTTCTCTGCATAAGAACATGGTGTCATTACACCTGTTCAAGCCATTACACCATTCTTAGACTTAAATCATGATCTTTTTTTTTTTTTTTGCTGCATCACAGCGTTCTTGTCTTTTGACCTTTATTGCCACATAACAATAAATTATGAATCTTAGACCCCGAGCGTAAAAATCGTTGGCTTGAAAGAAAAAAGATTCGCTTGAATAAGAGTTCAGAAGTGGGCGGGTCAATCGAAAGTGAAAGTACAGAACCGCCATTTTGATGAAGCCTCTGAGAACCATTTTACAGCATTTCTCTGTGAATGTAATCACAGAAACCTGAGCAAAATTATCTGCAGATATAAAAAAATAAATAATAATTCTTTATAATAATAATAATAGTGATAATTCAGGTTTTTTATTTTTATTTTTTATTTTAAGTATGTAGTTTTCATCAACGTCAATGCTCCACACTCCATCCCAATAGGTGGCGGAAAAGGCACCAAATCTGGTTTGTATTACAACTGCGCAGTTTGTGCATCATGGCGTCCTCAAGCGACACAACAGAGACAAAAGGTAATTTGATCATAATCATTTTATTTGTATTTTTATTTTATCATTATTTTTTTTCATAATAATTATACTGTGAATAATGTGTGCTCATCTATTTAGGGCACACAAGTGTCTTTCTTTACCACAGAGCCTTCGTACTGTTTTACTTTCGATTTGTACTGCACGCGTTGTGTAGTGTTTACATCTTATTAATTACAGGCTACATTAATTATTACGTTGTGCATGTAATTATTATTTATTCAGTAACTTTATGTAAGACATCACTGATGATCATAGCACTTAAAACAAAAGAACGAAACATGAAAAATGTGTTTGAATGGCAAAATGCACGCTGTGGAAATAGGCCTAATCTAAAAAAGAATATTCAAGTTAATCAACTTTAAATATGGTCTTTTCCCTCCTGATTAACATTAAACCAGAGTTAGTGTGACGTCTAGTAGTGACCAAGTAGACTAGTATTTTGCATGTAGAATTCATATTATTATTGACTAATTCAATGATATCATTATCGCTAAACCACATTTCACGCATCGTTTTGCTTTCTATTTATTGTGACTTGAGCGAACATTAAACACTAAACGACTTAAAGGAAGCATTGTATTTTGTAGTGTTTAAGTGGAAATGTATTTGCAAATGTATTTATTTTATACAAGTATATATACGTGTATAAATAAACTGGTAAAACAGTATATACAATTAACTTTATATAATAAAGTTACATATTATTGCTGGCTGCATAAAATAAATAAACATTTTAATCAACAATCCCATAAGAACATAAAAATAGGTATTTCTACGTAGTAACATTATTAACCTGTTATGCAGTTCCTTAATCCATCTAGCAACACTAAATCTGAAGAAATGTTTAACTTAAATGCAACATACGTTTATTTGGATAAAAGTGTCTGTCAATACATAAAAAATATGTAATATGATCAGTGAATCAAACAGAATGATACTATAGTTGTTGTATTTAACATACACATAGTGTTATTTATAGTGGAAGGAATATGTAATGGATTACTTATTTGGATCGATTACTAAAATATATTACAATATTTTTCAAATCTTGTTGCATACATTATTTAAGAAGCGGATTATAAGCTATTTCCACTTTTTGGTATGACATGATAACTAAAATGTGTAGGTCTAATGAGAGATTTAATGCATGTACACTGTACAGTATAGTGTTGTCAAAGACCCGGTACTTCGGTACCAAGTCGGTACTACATTTTTTTTTAAACGGTACGGTACCAGGTTTTCTCAAACCTGGTACTTGATGCGCGTGCATGCCCGAGCCCTGAAGCGCGTGCAGTTGCGTCTTCTTCATAAAAGCGCTGAGACATGGTGACCGGCGGTGCTGCTGATGTGGTGGCTGTAAATCCACTTGTTGAAATATTTTGGATTAGGCTAATGTCACGTTGCCATAAGGGGCCGTTCACATTCGATTCGTTATTTCAAATGTAGGCGCACGGCAAGCACGCTTATAATAGAAGCGACGCGGCACGTGCGTTTTTCCCTCCAGGCGCGCCTCTCTGTTCATGGTTGCATAGCAACGACAGACGCCACGGGAGAGCAAGCGCTTGTGGAAAGGAGAAAGCGGTGCGAACTGCGCTCTCCATGATGACGAGGAAGTATCAGCAAAGAATGAATTGATTTCTAGCCCTTGCATTAGCTTTACTACTAGATATATTTATGGAGATATGTGGATAACTCTTATCAGGTTTAAAAAGCCCTTTTAAAATTAAATATGAATGCAGTTTTGGATTAAATAAAAGTACAGTCAAGTCAAATAAAACACGTTTTATCTCCTATATAGTTTGGTAACACTACAATAAGATACCATTCATTAACATTACTTAATGCGTTATCAAACATCAACACATTGAGTGAACAATATATTTGTACAACATTAATTAATGTTTGTGAATGTTATTTAATACAAACACTTGATTGGTCACATGTTTGTTAAAAATGTATTTTTAAATTAACCCCAAGGAGAATAATTGCAACAGTATATAACTATTGTTTATTGTTAGGTCATTTTATCTAATGTTATCTAACAAATGGAATCTTATTGTAAAGTGTTTTTAATACTACAGTTTCCATCTTTGTAACCGTGATATACACTTTAATATATGTAAATGTAATCTAAATTAAGCTTTGGTACCGAAATTGGTACCGAGAACCGTGGATTTTCACTGGTATTGGTACCGAATACTGAAATTTTGGTACCGTGACAACACTAGTACAGTACATTTTGAGATAGGTTTAATAAGCAACGCATTTCATCTGCTCTGTCAGTTGTCTTGTTAAATTATTTATTTGATTAAATATACATATTTTTTTTGTTTGTTCCATAACCTATGGCTTTGCAACATATGGACCTAAATGAGTTGAGTTGAAGTTTTATTTGCCATTTGTACCAGTACAGCTAGTACAAGTATATATGAATTGTTGTAGCAAAGCTTGTTGAGTCGACATTAAAAAGTCAACATAAAGGAAGAGCTAACAAATCTGCACAGAATAAATATACTTTGAGAAGGTACAGTACACGAAGAACAGTATAAACCTACAACAATGTAAGAGCAACTGGCCTAAAATTATTCAGGGTGGATGTGTCTGTTTTCTTGGGCACTGGTATAATAATAGACTATTTAAATAAGCGTGGTACTAAGATACTAAGAGACACACCTGCCAGTTGTTCCCTGCAGACCTTCAAAACTTTTGGCGATACACAATCAGGTCCCTCTGACTTACCCTTAGGTGATTCTTATGGGGGGGGATTTTTAATTTGAGGGGGGACTTTAGACTTTTTTTTTTTTTTTTAATTGCATGCATCTCGCCTAAATGTATGCTCACTCATTGCATTTTTACAATGGGGTAATTTTGTTCTTAAGAATTTACACAACACAAGGAAGCTTGATTTCAATCTTTGAATTAAATTGAAAAAAGTAGCACAAATAAATACAATAGAATAAAGATCCCAATAATTAGAAATAAAGAGAAAAGATTTTGCTTAGGTCTAACACTAGAATTCAGAAATACTACAGAGACTAAATAAAGTAATCAAATGTAAAATAACACTGGGTAGTATTTTAGTCCTGACTAAATTAAATAGGCCTTAATTAATGTAATTAATGCTATTAATCCTGATTCCTTAAAATGAAAGCTATGTTTTGTTGTTTTGACAACCAAATGAATGACAGACACATATGGCTGCTGTCCCTTTAAGAGCTAGTGCACGGATCCTGTTTCATTATACGGTCACGTGCGATTTATGCTTATTTAAGACATAACCGACTGTGTTTAGAGGATACTCACCAAGACCGAAATTGACATGATTTTCGCATGTTTTTGACTGTGCTACATGTTTTTTTCACACCCCTATGCTAAAGTGAATCAATGTTTGCGGGAATTTGGGAGACCTGCAGGAATGATTAAAATTATGCGCAATACCCGCAATCCCGCGCTGAAATTCGAGCCCTGTACTTTATTCAAAACCTTCCGAACCTGTACTTGTGTGACCTGTAGCGCACAGTTCTCAGTGTTCAAACAAAGTTGAAGGAGTGTCCAAGTTTAATCTGTCAAATCTGGAATAAAAACTGTTAAGGCATTATGTAAAGTACGTAAGGTTACCAGACGTAAAGTGGCATCTCTAGTCTCAGTCCAGTTTGTGCTTCTCCTATAATTGGTGAAAGATTGAATTACCTGCCACATACTGCGTGTGTCATTTTGCAGGTAGTAGCTTTCAAGTTTTTGGGAATATGCCCTTTTTGTAGCTCTGATGGATTTCCTCAATTCATATCGGGCCCTCTTATACTCTTCCCTGTCCCCTGCTTTGAAAGCTTCCTGTCTTTGCTTGATCTTCAAGTGTATGTCGCCATTTAACCACCACTTTTGATTTGGAAAAACACGAACAGTTCTAGAAGGGACACAGATGGATGTACACCAGTTAATATAGTCACTGACAGTGTGGTCAAAAAGTCCATTTTGACTGCTCTCTTTTAGCTGTTTCAGAGCCACTCGATCATGCTTAATGTTTATATATACAGTTGCCCTAACGTGACGTGTGAAGACAAATGATAACAACAAAAACAACAAAAACTTGACTCGAAGAGCTCTGCGATGTCGCACACAGGGGAGCAGCATCAAGTGTGTGTGTGTGTGTATAATTAAACAAAAATATATATGAACATATAAAACGATGGTCCATAAAGAGCTTTTTTTTGTCTGTACATAAGGTTTTGTTTCAGTAAAATAATTAACTAATATGTATTGCACCTCTATACTTTACATAACATTCTTTATCTTTTATTCCTTGAGTTTATTAATAAAAAATACATGTTTTTAATCAAACATTCTAAATAAAAGTTTCCACAACCTTCCAAAACAGTCTTACATTTCCCAAGACATGTTTGATATAAAAGCAAAAACAAGATTTGAAGTTTGATGATATGATCTACTATAAAACTAAAATCTAGGCTAGTATTAACTGAATGTCTACTCATTGTTGTAGGTAGATGGGGAAGCATTGAATTAATTCCTCCAAGTTGTAAGTATAAACTTATACAAATGTTCACAATATATGAATTTGTTTGTTTTATGACTTTGACATAATATACTTTACTGTCAATTCATCTGTTTGTAATCAGTAATCTGTTAACTTTGTAATAACATGATCTTATCCTCTCTCTCTTGTTCAGTGTCTTTGAGAAGGATGGTGCTGGTGGGAATGACTGGAGCAGGGAAAAGCTCTTCTGGAAATACAATCCTGGGCAGAAAAGCCTTCAAAGCTGCCAAAAGTGGTTCATCTGTGACCAAAGAGTGCTGGAAAAAGACTGGAAAAGTTGCTGAGAGAGAAATTGCAGTGGTAGATACTCCCGGTATGTTTGACACTGATATTTCAGAGGAGGATCTTCTGAAACAGAAGATCAGTAAGTGTATAAACATGACGGCACCTGGACCTCACGCCATCATCCTGGTCATTAAACTGGATTCATTCACTGAAGAAGAGAGAAACTCAGTGGAGAAGATCAGGACCATATTTGGAGAAGAAGCAGATAAACATACAATCATCCTCTTTACTCACGGTGATAAACTGACAGACAGCACTATCGAGAGACGCATTGATGAAGCTGGTGTGGACCTGAAAGAAACCCTGAGTCGCTGTGGAGGAAGATATCACGTGTTCAATAATAAAGAGATGGAGGATCGTAATCAGGTTGTGGAGCTGCTGGAGAAGATAGATACCATGGTCTCTGATAATGGAGGAGGATTTTACACCAGTGAATCTTACCGGGAAGTGGAGCACATGTTGAAAACTAAAGAAGAGGAACTGATGAAACTGTATGTCAAGAAACTAGAAGAGAAAGAGAGGGAAATGGAGGCCAGATTTGTTGAAGAGAAGCAGAAACTGGAGGAGAGATTGAATGAGTACAAACGTTATTATGAAGAAAAGCTCAGAGAGTTCAGACTGGAGGCAGAACGGACTTATACTCATGAGAATAAACTGAAAAAGATCCTTACCAAGTTAAAAAGCCTCAAATTTTAGTCCCATTCCAATTATATTTTAAGGCTTATGCAGAGTGTACAGTATTACTGTACATAAACATTTGTTCTATAAATCTTAGTGGGTGCTAGCGAGCAGGCTATGGAATATCTCAAATGTTATTTTTTTTGGTGAGCTCAATCGAAAATTTATATAAAAATAATTTAATGTGATTTCTTTTTTTAATTTTTATTTTATTATATATATATATATATAATATCATATACATAACTATGTTTTCAGTGGTGTATAAAGACCTTACATAATGAACCGTTATGGTTTTTTTTTTACCTTAGAATGAGCATTTCTGTCTACACACACCGCTGGTCCCCTTACATCGACATGTTTCTACAGTGGCCCTGAACGCACAAACGCGTTTCGTCACTATGTGTTTCTTTGTGCAAAGAAGCTAGCTAAAGTCAGTGAATAAAACACTGACACAATGATGAACAAGTAGCAATAATATTCGCAATAACATATCGTTTTACTGAATAATTAAGTCAACATAATTTATTTTAAATGTAAGCACCCTCTCTCCACGACAATACTTCTTATTTACCGGCCACCCAAACCAAACTCATCTTTCATCCCAGAGATGTCCAATCTTCTCTCAACCTTATGTACAATGTCTGCCAGTATCATCGTACTTGGACATATGAATATTCATGTCAACTCCTCCACCTGCCGTTTCTCAGCAGAATTCCTCCAATTACTGTTTTAATCTGACACAACTTGTTGATGCCCCCACTCAGTCCATGCAGGGGCCACGCTCCCGACCTAGTCATTACAAACTCTGTTTATCTCAAAAATCTTCTGGTGTATGATCTGGGAGTTTCTGACCATAAGGCCATCTCCATGAAGATGTCTTCACCGTCCACCCTCATAAAGCCCAAACGCTTCAGAAACCTGAAAAACATCAACCTAGAGACTATGGCATATTCCTACATTCAGCCAGGTTTATTAAAGCCAACCAACCCCGTGACGTCACATGTTATAATACTGCACAATGGTGGCGCCCTGGCCGCGAAAGATATAACGTTTTTTCTTTTTTCTTTTATATGTCTACATTTGTCATGTTTCTTATATAATTGTTGATTTAGTGGAAATCCATCTTGTAAATCAGGTAAACTTGATTGACTGCTTCATTTCCCCTTTAAAGGTTATAGCTGTAAATTCGATGTTGCTTGGCAGCTGGTCTTGACTTGGATATGTAACATGGATCCCAAGTTAATGATACTATTTTTGCCATTACTATTGTTAATATATATATATATATATATATATATATATATATATATATATATATATATATATATATATATATATATATATATATAATTATAATTTAAAAAAAAAAAATTTGCATGTATATGAAAATGTACATTTATTTTATTTAGTAGTATTATTTCTTTTCTTCTTTTTTTTATGTCCAGTAAAAACTCTGTTCTGTAGGAATGGGAGTATTTGTATGTATTACCAAAATTATGATTAAAAGACAAAATTGACGTCTTGAATTATGTGAGAATAAAATATTTTGTCAAAGATTCCATAACAGCAGTGGATATCACTAATAAATTTTATGTTTGATTACTTCATATTATAACAGATAACAAATATCACTGGTATGTTTGTAATAAAAGCTTGTTTCATATTTAGTTTTCACCATAAAGATTTGTTCTACAGTCTTGTTTTAGGAAATGCTACTGTACACACAAGAATAAGGGAAAAATGTGGTTGATTTGGACTCATATGTGGAC
This sequence comes from Leuciscus leuciscus, assembly GCF_965113295.1. Taxonomy (NCBI): domain Eukaryota; kingdom Metazoa; phylum Chordata; class Actinopteri; order Cypriniformes; family Leuciscidae; genus Leuciscus; species Leuciscus leuciscus. Next base: position 21,748,709 of record NC_138725.1, on the reverse strand, counting down.
AAATTAGCCAAACACATGCTGATTTTATATACTTATTTTTATATATTAATTTATATAACACTCAAAAATAAAGTTAGTGCTGTGAATAGAGGGAATAGAAAAGATAAGATAAGAATAGGACACAATTGTACATTTTTATAGTATTGTCAGGTTTTAGAAACTATAGAACATGCTTGTTATTTGCAGACAATATGAAGAAGAGAGGAAAAACATGATTGAATATGAAAAGTGGGACGGTGACAGGGATACTGAAATTGCGTGTGAATGAACAAGGCAGAACAAGTTTTTTGTTTTGCTTTTTTAAACAAGGACACGACACATGAAAGTAATCCGGGACAAAAGCAAAAATGTTACAGTATCCAGAAGAAGGTAGGAGGAATGAGGGAAAATAATAGAAACAAAAACGAAGAGGACATTATTTCGAGAATGAAATTTGGGCATACTGGACTAAATAGTAGGCTACGCATAAAATAATAGGGAAACATGAAACTGGGCCGTGTGAGCAGTCTAATAAGTCAGTAATTATTAATTGTCCTAGGTACAAGCAGGAAAGGATGATTCTGAAAGATATGCTAAGTAGAGAAAAAAATTGAGCATAAGCACACACACACACACACACACACACACACACACACACACACACACACACACACACACACACACACACACACACACACACACATATAATTTTTTATTTTATTTTATTTATTTATTTATTTTTATTAGCCGGGCTTATTAGAAGGATATAGAGTTTAGTTATTATTAAAATTGTGTTTATATTTTAGAAGGTGGCGGTAATGCACACTAAAAAGTTGCCAACCGCCATTAAAAGTCAGAAGAAGAAGAAGAAGAAGAAGAAGAAGAAGAAGAAGAAGAAGAAGAAGAAGAAGAAGAAGAAGAAGAAGAAGAAGAATCCGGAAGATGGCAGTAGTGCAACCCCTTTAAATGGGAGCTGCCGTTAAATCACAGAGAAGAAGAAGGCCTTTCGCCATTTTTCTGAAAATGAAATGCAGATCAGGTCGTACAGTTACTGTAGACGCTCACGTTAGAACTGAAACTAATCTCGAAGCAATTTTTTCTTTTAGGTAAGTTAAAAACATTCTTTTAACCTAACTCGGATGTTCACTTGTGTAAATTATTACTGTGAAGTCAGCACTTCTGTAGTTTTTTTAGCGCTTGGTTGTTTTCTAAAAGTGCGATAAAGCTATACGACGGAATTATTTTCATTCCCTTCCCTTTCCTTCTCTTTCTCATTTCGAGCTGTCCTCACGTAGACCTGTACATTCACAGTAGCATCATCTCTTTCTCTCTCTGCGTGGAAAGTTTTAAGACATAGTCATAATTCTGCTAAGATATTCGAGGAAGACTTTAGGACGCTTATTTCATTTTGAATAGGTCATTATTTCTGTCTGATCGTGAAAATAAACGTTTTGGACAGCATGCTAGATTGCTGAGAACATCGGACAAAGGTGATCAGAGGGAAACAGTTACTATGTTTAAAAGCATCTTTAGGTTGCTGATTCAGAAAGTTATGCTCATGGTATGCTTTCTACGGTTGAAACACTGATTGAGCGATTCCATGTCACATGATACGGACTTCGATAAGTTGTACTCTATCTTTTAACACACTTTCAGATGCTCATTCATGTTTATTTCGCGCTGTATCTGGTTTTGTTAAGGCGGAAGAGAAGATAATGTGCGCTCCACGCTGCTGCTTCTGTTGAGCTGAGCTGTGATCTCACGCCACAGCGCCAAAACGGTATTTATGTTTTTGAATTTCGTAAGAAAATGGACGTAATTTGAAATCTGAGACTTTGTTTCATATCAATAATAACAAAGCACAAAGATTATTGTGATTTATTGGATGAGATGCGCGCATCAATGTTCCATTCATTCATCAACTGAAAACAGGATGACTAACGTTAATCGATTCTTGGTTTTTTTTATTTAGCCCTAGGAATAAGGACAACTAATTCTACCGAACTACACGCAAATGCTTTATTACTACTCACACAGGTCAGTTTATTAGACAAATTAAACTTGAGGTAACGCAGCGCTGTTTCACTTGGTCTAACGTTACACTATCACACTAAACTGCATTTGAGTATGTTGAAAGTTATAATGTTATTCTATGTGTTAGTTTGTCTGTATGAGACTAGCAGTAAGCTAGATCAACATTAGAATAACATACAGATCATATTCTAACATTTCATCATGTTGAACTATATAACATTGATTAGTTTTATGTACATTTGCTCACCTGTCTAATAAAGTACATGCAAGTCGAAGTTAGTCGCAGACGTGAAGCTCTCGGCATCTCCGAACGCCACGCTGATATTGATCCTCGTTTTAGTTCTCCTTTTGTCCCAAGTCTGCTTGCCATGGTCCATAATGTTTGAACAAAACAACAACAGCATGAGCGTGCCGCTAGGCGTACACGTAACCCAGTTGTCCACGTCTGTCGCCATGGTTACTATGGCAGAACGAGCGGAAACCGTGGGTAACGCGGATGTGACGCCATTGACTGGCGACTCCCAGCTCACCCCTGCTCACACGCCCCGTTTCCTTGGTTAAAATCGCAATTTTCTCACGATTTAAAAAAAGTTGGAAACATTTGGGTTATTGTAAGTAATCAACTTAACAAAATATATAACACTGGCCTTGTGATTTTGGGATATTTTAATGCAAAAATCTTACATATTGTACCTTTAATATATAATTATATAGAAGTAATGCATTGAATAATACGTTGTTTAAATTGTTTAAACGTGAATACGTCTATTAAAGAGTATGTGTACAAAGAGAATTGCAATGCTGACATACAATATTGTGTATGTGTTTGTGGTACAGCCGTGGGTCAGTTACGCACTGCAAACACAGCATATGTGAAAGCACTATAGCGCGTGCTGCTTCTGTGCCACATTTTATTCAAATATATTTGAATATTAATATTAATAAACAAACGAACTTTGAATATGATTTTTTGGGCAAAAGTCAAAGCCCTAGTGTAGAGTACAGTATTATGGCATTAAGAGAGAAATCGAGTAAACGAGTGTATTACCCTGCTGACCATCTGATACAGCATCCATTCTTCAGGTCGATGTCCATAACATTATATCCAAAAAATCAGTTTGAATGTCCGCTGAGGAATGTGATATGTTTATCTTCGTCCTTCCCTTGACAGACAGCGCTAAAACAACTTCCTTGTTCTAGTTTTAAGTCCATCATCACAATCCTTTCTCAATACCAAATACGGCATATTATTTGTATAAAATATTTATTGAACAACAGTATTTAAATGAACAACAATAGCCATTGTAAAAGACAATGGGTAATAAACACAATCAAACAATTCAGTCAAACGTACAAACAGCACTCTAGTGCAGGATTTGAGAGTTATGGAACTTAATTTCATAACTTCCCTTAACCAAAATCGATTTGCTCTGGAACAAGTTATAGATTAATAAGACCAAAGATTGCCCGTTTGATGTACCCCAAATGAATTATATCTCAGGAGTAAATTCCTGAAGGACTGGCCGAGATGACGCTGTTCTCAGCGGGAACATGAACACTGACGGCCTGGAGCTCACATCTGAGAAAGTATATTGTTTTTAACTAAATAATTTACAGATTGTAAAATAGGCACTATGATTATATATTAAGTCACATATTTGAGGTCTTAATAACTACATTCTCAACTAAAAACTCTTAAAACTACATTTCCTGACACAACAACAGTAGTATTTGTAAAATTATGGTGGATTTGCTAGACCGCCATGACAGTCATCGCAAATGGAGTGATGCAAACGGTGAAGCGGTTAGAGTGCTGTTACTGGGTGAATATCACGGCTGGAAATCAGATTCGAGAACCAGAAAGAACTGTAGTATAAACCTAGGTAAATGTGCACTATTGTTAGGTGCATATCCAAGTGTTTGTGCGGAGTAAGGAAGCTGAAGTATAACGCGCTTTATTGGATCACGTCATATTGCTGAACTATCATGTTTGTTGCAAACTGAACGGCAATCAGACGTGTTTGAAAACACTCAATATACAGGCACTACCATATTGACGGTAAAAAATATAAGGGCTTTGCCAGTATTTTGAATCTTAAGTATTGTGATCCTACTGTAGTACTAGTGTACCGTACAAACTTTATTTATTGCAGTGGTGGACAGTAACGAAGTAAATGTAATTCGTTACTGTACTTAAGTAGCTTTTTTGCGTATCTGTACTTTACTGAAGTATTTAAATTTGGGAAGACTTTTACTTTAACTCCACTACATTTCAAAGTCAAATATCTTACTTTTTACTCTATTACATTTTCAAAATCAGTCGTTCCTTTTTATGTATGAGTGGATAAAAACTTAACTGGTCAAAAGAGCCACCTATCACAGTAGCCTACAACGTGCGCGCTTTGTTTTGAATTTGCCTTGGTGGTATCTACTAAGCGCGAACCAGAGCCGTTAAATATGAGAGTTGCGACCATAGACAGTATATAAGAGGTTGCGACACACACGGCTTGTTCGACGTGAACCGGCGCTGCACAGACCGATCAGTTTATGACATCAAAGTATAGAGCGAAATCGCGAGAGCGATTGAAAAGCATACAGAGCCGTCTACTCTCTAATCGCTCTCGCGGTATTTTAATGTCATTCACCGATTGGTCTGTGCAGTCAGTGTGCCGTTTCTGTGATCTCGCCGCCGCGCGGTCACGTGATTCGTGTAGCTCTCAATAGTTCCAAACAATTTGTGTTGCCAATAATTTTAAGCGGGGCAGAGAGCAGCAGCTATTATTGCAGCAATTATCGGTAAATACTGACGCATAATGAACATTGCTTATTACCTTGACACTAAAATTACTTTCATATAATAGCATTTTTTTTTTTTTTCTGAGGAGTAGCAGAAACACTGCATTAATACGTTTTGGTTTTTAATTTTGTTGGGAAATTGGCTGCTCCCATAATGTAGTGTGTATATATATATTCAATGGCATTGTGCAGGTTTATGTGAATGTATCATAACATTAGGATGTTTATAATTATGACCATAGACGCTTGTGAAAAATATACAGTAAATACTGTAAATGTATTATACCTTATGGGATCAGTCCCCTTCCGTCCAAAATTAAACACACAAAAAATGTATTCAATTCAAATATATTTATATATATGTATATATATGACTAATTAATGTCATTTTATTAATAGATTGATGTGCCAAGAGTGACAGAGTCTTCACGTAGACTGAGTTAAGCAAGAGTCTTGTGACAAAAATTATAATAGGACATTATAGCAATAAAAAAATCATAGTACTTGGATACTTAAGTACATTTGAAGGCAAATACTTTTGTACTTTTACTCAAGTGAATGTTTAAAGGCAGCACTTCTACTTTTACTTGAGTAATATTTTACCTTGAGTATCTTTACTTTAACTCAAGTACATGGTATGTGTACTTCGTCCACCACTGATTTAAAAAATATATATATATATTATTAATATAATAACAATTATACGAAAAATGTTTAAGATAAAACAGTTTAAGTTAAATTCACAAGTGTGATGCATTAATTATATTGGTTAGCCTATATAGTAAATGTGATATGTTTAACTTTGCTTGTATAGGCTATATATTTTTTTATTGAATTTTCTTCTACCCTCTGTATTTGGCGTGCTCACCTCGCTGTTTGTTTTTTATAAGCTTGTGTAGCGTCCGATATCACGTAGACTCCGATCACTGGTGTCGGTGGCTCCTTAGCGATGATTTATATAAAAAATAATTGTATTACTTTAGGCTAGTTGTTATAAAGTCATACAGTTCAGGTCAAGTCGCGAGTCATTGGATCTCAAGGTCAAGTCATTTTCTTCACTTCATTGGCAACACTGCTCTGTATGCTGTATGCTGTGGGTTTGGGTTGCTTATACCGTTCATCTGGGAACGCAATGTGCACCATTTCACCAGATTTCGTAACAATTTATAAACCCATGCCAACACAGCAGAATACATCAAACTGTTTCTAAATGTAGGCCTACCACCTGCTCAATGCCATTTAAAAATAAAGGTTTAAACCCTCGCTCTCGTTTTGATGTCCACGTGTTCTTGTTCAAGAAATTACAGTGGCTGTAGCATTTCTATCGTAAAGAAATGGCCAAATATTAAAGATTAAGTGGACATTTGAATAAACTGTTGTTTGGCCAATATTAAACCAGGATTTAATATTGGATTTATACAATCACAGGCCGCTGGTGCCCTCTTCCGGCATTTGTTATTAATACATAATGTGCATAAGTTGATTGTTAAAATACATAATATAATAAATATAATTTACTTCTAAGTCATTGTATGAAATAATGTCACTATCACTAGGTTTATGATGTGAGTAAATGATCACAGAATTGTCATTTTGGGGAGAGAAAGACTGCTTTAAAATAAATTGACTCGCATCCTTATTAAGGCTCTCCAGTATTGAAGTCATTTCTGGAATGTCCTCATAACGCTTCGACCGGAATAACTCTATCAGCTTTGAGAGATGACCATCTAGGCCTTCCAAAAAGGACTTGCTCGGGTCCTTTGACACAAGCCTGGTGAATTCTTTGCTGATCTATAAAAACATAAATACATTTACAAATTTAACAAAGATGCCAGGGTCTCAGTGACAGTCTTAAAACATTAACAAGTTAAAACATTTTAATTTCACTCAACATGAAAGAACTGGTCATATAATCTTAGGATATTAAGTTGCACTTGTTTGTGTCTACAATTGTTGTGTAAACAAATTTATTATAATAGGCATAATTTCCATAAAAATCCATAAAAAATTTGGTCATGGCTTGATGACCATGGGAAAATGTGGGTCGAGTTCAAACGAGTTGAGAACCACTGTTATAAAGCTATTTAAAACATCATTCAATGTAAATTGAGATAATCGTAATTAATAATCGCCAATTACAATTTCAAGGGAATAGCCTAATCGAAAATTATGATTTTTGCCATAATCATGTAGCCCTAAAACATCTTAATACTAGGAAAAAAATATCAACTCTTTTTATTTCTATGGCTGTGTGATGCATTGAATATTATACTGATGATGTTGCTGTCAATATAAAAGTGAGCAATGCTATAAATATAGCTTTATAGCTTATTATATGTATTATGTTTTCTACAAATAACGTAATTCTGAATTTCATGATTCTTCAGGGCTTCACAGGTAACACAAATTACATATAAGTTTAAGATTATTACACTACAAAAAGTTATGACCTTATATTAATAACTTACATCGCAAGTTACCTATAGGCCTACCTTGTCAGACCTATGTCATTTGAAAAAATAACAACTGAGTGTTTAAGAAACATAAGTCAATCAAGCATTTTTATTTGTCATGTTAAACATTAAAATATAAATATTAACTTACTGGTTATTAGGTGTTTCTAACGATAATGAGATCCCATTAAGAACACGCTAAAAAGTAACTTACACTATTTTATCTATTTATCAACATTAACTTATAATGACAACTTCTCTTTCTGCTCACGTCTGGACAGCAGCTCGGTGTCTCTGTCTAGTGAGCAGAAATTTCCCTGGCAGTGCGTGTGGCTCCTGATAATTAACGTTAATCGAGTTTGCCAAATGTGATCAAAATGTGCCTGGAATCAAAACACGGACGAGGTGCGCTAACGAAACAAGCCTAATTTAACATGAAAGAAAGCACAAATCAGGGTATACTTACTCAATTCATTATTTGCAGTCCATAAAAGTCCACCTGTACTCGTTCAAACGCGGGCTCCTTCATCTTTTCTTGCATCAGCAACTTCTCGTACAGAAAATGGCGATGGCGCGTCTGCCTCAAATTCGTTCAAATAGTACGTCATCATGACGTAGAGTTTCTGGCACATGCGCATTACACAGAAAATTGATAGAACCTATGTTTTGTTGTTATATGGACACGTTATTTAAAGTTTTCCATTTCCCTTCAAGTTGAGGTTGTTATAACTCATCCTATTGTGTAGTGAGACACTGCATGTTGACAGGACATGATTTTACTTGTCCACCTGACTAAAACTCAGAATCACTTTTTACAGTGTAGTAGCGTGTGTGTATGTGTGTGCGTCTAGCGGAGACCGCGTGCATCAGAGAGCGCGCGTCAGAGAGAGCTCAAAGTGATATTGATGTTGGTCTCGGGTCGGGTTCGGGCTGAAAAATTGCAGACGTTTTGGTCTGGGGCCGGATTAGGGCTTGAACACCATGGGCCAGGTCTCGGTTAGGGCTGGATGTTTTGCCCCGTGCAGGGCTCTAGGCAGTATGCTAGCTGTAGCTGTTTACCTCCAGTCTTTGTGCTAAGCTAGGCTAGCGGTGGGTGCGTCAGACAGAGTTACAGCACGCACGGAGAGGAGAAGGGTATGTATGGACTTATCTAACTGTGGGGGATACGGTGAATAAGCTAAAGTCCCAAAAAGTCGGCGTGTTCCTTTAATCGACTGATTACTCAATTACCAAAATAAACGTTAGTAACAGCCCTTCAGTGAAATATATTTTGTCTACCACCATGTCCCTTTAGTGGCTCTATAGAAGGCGTCACATCCCTATGGATGATATTATTAAACCCTGCAACTGCTGACTATGAATGAAACTGACTACATTGTGTCAGTAAGATCTGTGTATTAAGAGTTCAAATGTCAAAATAATCACTATCCTAAAATAATATTCATGATCAGAAATCAATTGGAACTACAATAAAACTTTTTAGGTCATAATAATAGTAAAAATTATGGAATCAGATGCAATGAAGTACCAAAAAAAGACAGATCAACGCAAGATGCCTTCAGCCACTCCATTTGAAACAGTCTCCGGGCCAGTAGATCCTATTCTCATGTACTATACTGAAGGAAATTTCTTAGATTTTTGATAAATGTGTGTTAATTTTTGTCTTGCAGCACTTTTAAGCTTTAGGCCACATCTTGAAAATGGCAGAAGGGACGGCAGGACTGAATTTGGTGTTACTGGGAAAAATAGGAGCTGGGAAAAGTGCATCAGGAAACACAATACTGGGACGAAAAGCTTTTGATTCAAAGGAAGGTTTCTCTTCTGTCACACAAGAATTAGCTGTTGAATCTGGGACTGTTGGTGGACGGCGGGTCACTGTTTATGACACACCAGGATTATTAAACACAAAGCTCAGTGAAGAGGAGATTCTGCAGATTTATGCAGATGTTCTTCAGAGATGTGAATCAGGTTGCTGTGTGTTTCTGCTGGTCATCAAAGCTGACAGATTCACTGGAAAAGAGAGAAAAACTGTGGAGAAGATTGAGAAGCTGCTGGGAAAAGAACGCTTAAAGAAAACCTGGATTCTCTTCACTGGAAGAGACGAACTGGAGGAAGAAAACATGTCAATAGATGAATTCATCAATGAGACTGAAGCACTGAAGAGCCTCGTTCAGAAATATAATCAGAGATACCATGTGTTCAACAACAAGAAGAGAGGACCTAATGGACAAGTTCAAGAGCTGCTTAAAAATATATATTCAACATACCCTGACACAATAGGTGAGTGAGTCGTTATTATACAAAATATTATATAAATATTTGGTAAAAATATTCTTTGTATCCAGGGATTGAAATGAACTTTTTCACTCACCGGACAATTTGGCTACTAAGTTACCGGCCATTCAGAACTTCTACTAGCCAAAAAAAGAAATAAACCAGATTAACCATGTCACAGCTTATATTTATATGTAATGTATATATGTGTGTAATATAGGCTTTGCGCATCTGTTTAACTATCAACGGCAGCTTTAAATCCATGGCTGAAGAAAGTAGTTCCACAGTGAAGACGCACCATGGGTTGTTGCTAATTTATTTACATACTTGTGCCGTCAAAGTCTATATGTCTTTAAGGCCGTAGGTAATCACTCTATATCCATGCTGATATAGAAGCATATAGATCAGTGGTTTTCAACCTTTTTTTTTTACTCCAAAGCACCCCTCTTTCTCCAAATCAATACTGCACTTCATGTGTTTTCTGTGATCGGATAGCTATCCGATCGTGAAAAGACCAGGTGTAAATGCCCTCCGAAATGCATTCGAGGCGGATTTAAATACGATCTCTCAAACCACTTCAGGAGGTGCGAGACGCTTTCCTGACGAAACTGGAAAAGTGTAAATTCATCTGGTTGCTGAAACCACATATGCCCCTCCCAAAAAAAAAAAAAAAAAAAAAATTGCGTGACAGCGTGTTAAAGGCTATAGCCCGATGTGACGATGCTACTGGAACACGCATCACGCAGATAAGAAGCTGAGCAGCTTGATTCATCAAGCCAACGTGCAAACTATTGCAAATCAAAGTGAAAGGAAGTCGCAGACACTTAACACACAATCATCATCATTAAAAGTAAAGAAACAAAATGATCTTATCAGGGTTGTAGATGCAAAGTTCTATGTTAACTTCACTGGTACAGTGGCAGGAAAAAAAATTCTTACACGTCACAGAAGTCAGTCAAAAAATCCGTAAACAAGTGCGAGTTTAATCAAAACACAAAATTACAAAAATATACAAAATCCTGTTGGCTCCTATAGCCTATCCTATGATTCCACTTGTTAAACCTTTAACTTTTCTTACTTTAAACGTTTAAACACGAGTTTTAGCCATAATGACAGTCCAAACGGTAAGAAAACTGTTTCTCCCTTTTTTCCATGCACAAACTTCAAGTTATATCTTCCGCCCCAAGTGGGCGTAACCATTAAAGAAACGGAACAGAAATTAGCCTATAGAGGCTACATCAGAAAACATAGGAAATAATACTGATATATGGTAACACTTTAAAATAACGTTCAGTTGTAAGTCATTTATAAGTGGGTAGTTAATGAACTAATCATTTACAAAACATTCATAAATGATTAGCAAGTGATATACTAACATTTTATGTATGTTTTGTAAATTCCATTACAAGTCATTTACAAGTGATTAGTAAATGAGTAACTAATATTTTACGAAACATCACTATGCGTTCATAAATGATTAATAAGACAGTGATATGTTAATTATTGTATGTAGGATTTGTAGATTCAGTTATAAGTCATTTACAATTGATTAGTTAATGATTAACTAATCATTTACAAAACATGAATATGCGTTCCATAAATGTTTAATAAATTGTAATTTTTTTGTATGTATGTAGCAATTAGAGGGTGCAGAAAGTGTTGTAAATGCCTTGAATACACGTACAGATCGTTTGTAACAGGTAAGGAACAGTGTTCAACACAATGATGTGTAAATCATTTACATGAATAAATCATTTACAACACTTTCTGCGTCCCCTAATCTAAAGTGAAAACTATTCATCACTTGTAAATGTGTTACACATCATTCGTAGATTACCACTTCAAGAATCAATAAGGCATAAGATCAACGAATCTTATCTACGAATGATGTGATAAGAACACATTTACAAGTGATGAATAGTTTTCACTTTAGATTAGGGGATGCAGAAAGTTTTGTAAATGATTTATTCATGCGTTTACACATCTATAACAGGTGTTGAACACTGCAGTGTAAGTGCTGACTGGTGAGGGTATAGACAGCTGTCTTCTGTAGTGTAGTGTGCACTGTAGTGTAAGTGCTGACTGGTGAGGGTATAGACAGCTGTCTTCTGTAGAGTGTAGTGTAGTGTGCACTGCAGTGTAAGTGCTGACTGGTGAGGGTATAGACAGCTGTCTTCTGTAGAGTGTAGTGTAGTGTGCACTGCAGTGTAAGTGCTGACTGGTGAGGGTATAGACAGCTGTCTTCTGTAGAGTGTAGTGTAGTGTGCACTGTAGTGTAAGTGCTGACTGGTGAGGGTATAGACAGCTGTCTTCTGTAGTGTGTAGTGTAGTGTGCACTGTAGTGTAAGTGCTGACTGGTGAGGGTATAGACAGCTGTCTTCTGTAGAGTGTAGTGTAGTGTGCACTGCAGTGTAAGTGCTGACTGGTGAGGGTATAGACAGCTGTCTTCTGTAGAGTGTAGTGTAGTGTGCACTGTAGTGTAAGTGCTGACTGGTGAGGGTATAGACAGCTGTCTTCTGTAGTGTGTAGTGTAGTGTGCACTGCAGTGTAAGTGCTGACTGGTGAGGGTATAGACAGCTGTCTTCTGTAGAGTGTAGTGTAGTGTGCACTGCAGTGTAAGTGCTGACTGGTGAGGGTATAGACAGCTGTCTTCTGTAGAGTGTAGTGTGTAGTGTAGTGTAAGTGCTGACTGGTGAGGGTATAGACAGCTGTCTTCTGTAGTGTAGTGTGCACTGTAGTGTAAGTGCTGACTGGTGAGGGTATAGACAGCTGTCTTCTGTAGAGTGTAGTGTAGTGTGCACTGCAGTGTAAGTGCTGACTGGTGAGGGTATAGACAGCTGTCTTCTGTAGAGTGTAGTGTAGTGTGCACTGCAGTGTAAGTGCTGACTGGTGAGGGTATAGACAGCTGTCTTCTGTAGTGTGTAGTGTAGTGTGCACTGCAGTGTAAGTGCTGACTGGTGAGGGTATAGACAGCTGTCTTCTGTAGAGTGTAGTGTGTAGTGTAGTGTGCACTGCAGTGTAAGTGCTGACTGGTGAGGGTATAGACAGCTGTCTTCTGTAGAGTGTAGTGTGTAGTGTAGTGTGCACTGTAGTGTAAGTGCTGACTGGTGAGGGTATAGACAGCTGTCTTCTGTAGAGTGTAGTGTAGTGTGCACTGCAGTGTAAGTGCTGACTGGTGAGGGTATAGACAGCTGTCTTCTGTAGTGTGTAGTGTAGTGTGCACTGCAGTGTAAGTGCTGACTGGTGAGGGTATAGACAGCTGTCTTCTGTAGAGTGTAGTGTGTACTGTAGTGTAAGTGCTGACTGATGAGGGTATAGACAGCTGTCTTCTGTAGAGTGTAGTGTGTAGTGTGCACTGCAGTGTAAGTGCTGACTGGTGAGGGTATAGACAGCTGTCTTCTGTAGAGTGTAGAGTGTAGTGTGCACTGCAGTGTAAGTGCTGACTGGTGAGGGTATAGACAGCTGTCTTCTGTAGAGTGTAGTGTGTAGTGTAGTGTGCACTGCAGTGTAAGTGCTGACTGGTGAGGGTATAGACAGCTGTCTTCTGTAGAGTGTAGTGTGTAGTGTGCACTGCAGTGTAAGTGCTGACTGGTGAGGGTATAGACAGCTGTCTTCTGTAGAGTGTAGTGTGTAGTGTAGTGTGCACTGCAGTGTAAGTGCTGACTGGTGAGGGTATAGACAGCTGTCTTCTGTAGTGTGTAGTGTAGTGTGCACTGCAGTGTAAGTGCTGACTGGTGAGGGTATAGACAGCTGTCTTCTGTAGAGTGTAGTGTAGTGTGCACTGTAGTGTAAGTGCTGACTGGTGAGGGTATAGACAGCTGTCTTCTGTAGAGTGCAGTGTAGTGTGCACTGTAGTGTAAGTGCTGACTGGTGAGGGTATAGACAGCTGTCTTCTGTAGTGTGTAGTGTAGTGTGCACTGCAGTGTAAGTGCTGACTGGTGAGGGTATAGACAGCTGTCTTCTGTAGAGTGTAGTGTAGTGTGCACTGTAGTGTAAGTGCTGACTGGTGAGGGTATAGACAGCTGTCTTCTGTAGTGTGTAGTGTAGTGTGCACTGCAGTGTAAGTGCTGACTGGTGAGGGTATAGACAGCTGTCTTCTGTAGAGTGTAGTGTAGTGTGCACTGCAGTGTAAGTGCTGACTGGTGAGGGTATAGACAGCTGTCTTCTGTAGAGTGTAGTGTAGTGTGTAGTGTAGTGTGCACTGTAGTGTAAGTGCTGACTGGTGAGGGTATAGACAGCTGTCTTCTGTAGAGTGTAGTGTAGTGTGCACTGTAGTGTAAGTGCTGACTGGTGAGGGTATAGACAGCTGTCTTCTGTAGTGTGTAGTGTAGTGTGCACTGCAGTGTAAGTGCTGACTGGTGAGGGTATAGACAGCTGTCTTCTGTAGAGTGTAGTGTAGTGTGTAGTGTAGTGTGCACTGCAGTGTAAGTGCTGACTGGTGAGGGTATAGACAGCTGTCTTCTGTAGAGTGTAGTGTAGTGTGTAGTGTAGTGTGCACTGTAGTGTAAGTGCTGACTGGTGAGGGTATAGACAGCTGTCTTCTGTAGAGTGTAGTGTAGTGTGCACTGTAGTGTAAGTGCTGACTGGTGAGGGTATAGACAGCTGTCTTCTGTAGTGTGTAGTGTAGTGTGCACTGCAGTGTAAGTGCTGACTGGTGAGGGTATAGACAGCTGTCTTCTGTAGAGTGTAGTGTGTAGTGTAGTGTGCACTGCAGTGTAAGTGCTGACTGGTGAGGGTATAGACAGCTGTCTTCTGTAGAGTGTAGTGTGTAGTGTAGTGTGCACTGCAGTGTAAGTGCTGACTGGTGAGGGTATAGACAGCTGTCTTCTCTGAAACACATGGAGTCTTTAACCACTGTGCACCTGATGTGAGCAAAAACATCCCAAAAAAAGTAACATAATTTATTAAACATTTATGAAATGCATAGTCATGTTTTGTAAATGATTAGTTACTCATTAACTAATCAAATGTAAATTACTTATAACTGAATCTACAAAACATACATAAAATAATGAACATATCACTTATTAATCATTTATGAACGCTAGGGGTGTAACGATATTCAAACCGAACCGAAAAACCGCGATACACCACCCACCATACGTATCGCGATGCTCTCATGGCGTACCGAGGATGCCCCGCCCCCTGCTGCCCCGGCCCAGCCCCGGCTCAATGGACCTCATGTCTTATGTGTACACAACGAATACAGCGTTATAGCCTAACCACCATTAATACCTTATAATAGCAAGCTCCTTTTTTTATTACTTTCGATAATAAGCAAGGTGTAATCTTTCAAATTCTGTCTATGATCACTAAATTCAAACAATAAATGCCGTTTTGGCGCTCTTTGATGTGGCGTGACAGATCACTGTAACGTTACTAACGTTAGCTCCTCATTTAAAGCGGCAGCACGGAGCGTGAGTAAACGTGATTCTCTTCCTCAGTTACAGAATAAACATGAATGGACACCTGAAGGTAAGTTAAAAGATACAGTATACTTACTGAAAGGCATCATAACTTGTGTAATCAATCGATCAGTGTTTCAGCAGTGGAAAGACGCCAATAAAACGTCTTAGTTTGTCTTAGTTTGTCACATAGCCTTATATTTACCTCAGGCAAGTCATTCAGTGCCCACAGCTTGTTGGTTCCTAAATTAGCTCTTGCACTAAATAAATGCACTATATTAGCCTATATAATATATTTTACTTAACATGTTAATGATTGATATCTTGATTATTTAATGTAGCCTATGTTTTAAATATCTGTCATGAAAATGACAGCAACTGTGTAAATATTTATATTTCAATAAGAAATTAGAGTAGAAAACATAAGTTAATGAGAAAACTGCCTTATGAGCAGTTTACATGTTTTCATACAATGTGTTGAGTGTTGATTATTATATCTAAAAATAAATAGTATCTGAAATTAGGCTAAAAGTTTAGGCTCTGTTGTTAACCTTTAAGGTTATAATAATGTGTGGGCTCCCTATATAGTTTACAGCATTAGCAGATTTTTTTTTTTTTTTTTTATCCTTGCGAAAAGTTTAATTGTAATTGAATTAATTTAAAGACAAAGACAGAATTTGTGCAATAAACCACTGTAAAAAAAGCTTTCTAAACCCCCCACCCCACCGAACTGAACTGAACCATGATGTCAAAACCGTGGAGCGTACCGAACCGTCAGTTTTGTGTATCGTTACACCCCTAATGAACGCATAGTGATGTTTCGTAAATGATTAGTTAAAACAATTAACAACTTATTTATACCAAAGAGCCAAACAAATTACATAAAATAAAGATACCAAATAGTCTCAACTGAATCTCAGAATTTTTTTTATTTTCTTTCAATAAGATGTTAACCTGAATTTAGGCAATAAACCCACAACAGATAAGAGATTATAAGTCTGCCTATAAAAGTAAACAAAGCTTAGTGACAGGACGTAAAAGAGTGTTTGTGTTGGTTTTCACTTGGGCCTGCCGCACAAGACCCTTGTTGTCTGTGAATGCTTGTAGCACACGTTCCATTACCCAAGAGTTTCGTGGTGCGGAATCATCAGCAACCAATACAATGTCCCCAGGCTTGAGATTTTTCATTAGGCTTTGCCACTTTTGTCTTTCTTGCAGGTCTGGTAAGTACTCTTTGATCCAGCGCTTCCAAAATAGGTCAGCCATATACTAAACTTGGTGCCACCTACGTCTGGAATACAGGTCTGCTTTGTCAAACCCCCAGGAGACATGGACGGCTTTACTTTCAACAGCAGCAAATGATTTTGAGTGAGGAACTCCAAGTCATTTGGGTCATTGGACAACTTAGTGATGGAACGACTATTGATTATTGCTTCCACCTCACATAAGAGCGTTTGAAGGCTTTCTTCATCAAGAGACTGCTGTTTTACAATGGAGTTGAGAATTTTTCTGACAGTCCGTATTTGACGTTCCCAAACTCCTGGTGGGATGCAGTTGTGGGATTGAAAATCCACTGTACACCTTTTGCAAGCAATGTGGTTTGAATTCTGTCATTATTCAAACTTTGTATGGCCTTTCGCAACTCCCTTTCTGCCCCAATGAAATTTGTCCCATTGTCAGACCTGATTTATGGGATCAATTTCCCGCCTAAAGTTAGGGGTGCACCGATCCGACTTTTTCAGTCCCGATACCGATACCGATGCCTGGGCTTTGTGTATCTGTCGATACCCGATACCGATCCGATACTATTGTTGAATTAATAATAAACTGTATACCTTCCACCTTATACCTTCCTTGAAGAGACTAAAGGCACCAGACTTTACTAACTAACCATAACTAAGACAAAATAACAGATGTATGTAATGTGTTGAATTCTTATTTATTTAAAAAACAATTGTGCATTTAAATCTAAAATATAATGTAATCAAACTCTTAAATTAAAATAAATAAAATGTAGCCACAAGAAACAAAACAGTGCATTGGTTGAACATACAATAGTAATCAAACAGTAACCAAACATTGTAAACATGTAAAAAATATAAAGTGCAAAGTCCTGCAAACAGGAATTTAAAATGCAACATAGCAGCTGAACCTGAGAATAAACAAATAAAAAGTTGGTCGAACAACAACTTGATCACACATACAAATAATAATAACCAAACATTGTAAACATGTAGTGCAGTGTCACACCACCATCACAAACATGACCTGTGAATGCTCACTTAATCAGCAATGGCAAATTTAAATGTCAGTTTTAATGATCAATATGTTTCATATTTTTAAAAATGAAAACAAAAAGAAGCAGGGTTGTGTTTTATATTTCGTGTTATAAATATATGCAGTAAAGATAATCAATGTATGCGATCAAGACGCGATCAAGAACGCTGCTGTTCCATTTGCAGAATAACCGGACTTGCCGCCTCTCGTCCTCGGGAGTTCGTTCTCCTGAGTCAAACTTGGCAAGTCCCAAGTTTGCGTACTTGGTATTGAGAAACGGCCTCTGGCTCGCTCCATGTTGCTTCTAGCATGCGACACACGTGAAGCTGACGAATGACGTAGGTTCTGCTGTGACGAAAAAAAAAAAAAAAAAAAAACCTGGATCGGCCCGTGGATCTGTTATTTTTTCAGATCCCCGATCCAGCTATTTTGTCAGTATCGTGGCCGATATCCGATCCTAATATCGGATCGGTGCACCCCTACCTAAAGTATTTAAAAACACATGTAAAAATATATTGCACAAACTGAAAAAAAATTATGCAGAATGATCAGAATAGCAAACAACGTGGTCACGGATCAAAATATAATAAGCGTGAATCAAGAAATAACAAGCGTGAATAAAAACTTCAAACACGTTAAAAGTTATTTTGCACAAAACTTAAACTTATGGTCATGATTTCTTAAAGTATGTTTTCCTTGGTTTTATTACTCTGTACTTTGTGCTCTCTTGCATTTTCTGCTCATATTTTACTCTATTGTACGTTTGTGCTGTTTTTCTCTTCGCTCTTCTTTCTATGTTCTGCGCTTGCTTTCACAAATGTTGCAGTTCGAGTTTCATGTAAATTAGGGCGGGCTTAATGCATTTCTGATGGCCGTTTGTGTATTTCCTTTAGTTGGGCAGTTTGACTCTTGCCTTTGTAAAGACATGAGCTCAAAGGGGAAATATTAATAACAATCCATAATTATTAATATTTGGGTCAGTTAATTAGATTAACTTTGAGGTAAGCCAAATTAATATTATAATCAATTAATCAGTTCCAATGAACTCTTCGATTATTCATTTATTCTAGGAAAAATTTATCTTTCAGGGTCACTGAAAAATTATTTTTTCTTATCGTGTGCAGCAATTAGAGCATGCTGTAACAAGATCAAGATCGTAAAAGGGACTTTGTATGCAAACAGAGGATCAGAAATCAAATTCATAATTGTGCACAAGTTTTATTAACTAAATCACAAACATAACTAACACTAAACAAACAGAAATACATTCATACATCCATACATACATGCATAGGTAAAGGAGTGAGTGATGTGGAACCGGAAACAGGAAATAGAACTATGGAGCAAGATCTATTTCTGTATGAGTGGAACCATCAGCTTATTTCAGTGCACCTCATGAAATTTATACTTGCATGGTCAATTCTTGAAGTGGTTGAAGATTGAATTCGCCGTTGGGTCCTTGAGTGTCAAATGTCACTGTATGAGTTGCAATCCTTTCTTCTCCGTTGGATGAAGGAGATAGGATGAACTTGTGTTGTTGCTGTTCTCATGGCTGGAGTGCAGATTGTGGCCTACACACTCTGGGCCGGCAGGACACAAAGAGCACATGGTGAGAGTTGCGAGGGACTTCGTCCGTGTTGAATAAAGTCACTGAACTCCTGAGGTTGTCCTTGATGCTGGAGTGAGCACATGTCCTGGATGCTTCGAAGCCTCCTGCCCTGGGCCTGTTGAGGCCATGCTGGAACACACGGCATCCTTCTTGGTTGGATTTAAGAAAGGCAGTCTGACTCGGCCTGCAGAGGCCTGCAGGGCCCAGTGGGGGGGAAAGGGGGTGCAGCAATGCAGCAATACTTCATGCAGCAATGCTGAGAGCCACGAGTTTTATACTATGGTGGCTCCCAGCATTGCTGCATGAAGTATGTCACCATTGTTGGGAATCATATGCTGATTCTTGATGTTTTTGTGTCTTTAAATTATTTTTTTCTTACAATGTATTTAAAATTTTTAATTCGTGTTCAATCATTCATTACCACTTTTAATTAATCATTTTTTTATGATGACGAAATATATATAATATATGCGCTGGCATTGCAGCATTAAGTATATCACTATTTTTGAGATTCATATGCTGATTCTTGATGTCTGTGCACGTCTATTTTTTCCCCCGGAATGTATTTAGAAACCAGAATATCTGATCTGTGGCAACAAATTATTGATGAAATCTATTAACAACGAATAACCAGTTTTTGTCAGTGATAACATTTTATTCAAACATTTTTGCAACGAAGAAAGGTAAATCACCTGATCGCTTTTGTTTCTGGTTTTCTTTACAACAAGTTATGTTTCAGTAAACACTGTTTTCTTATTTCAGATCGTGTTTTTTTCGAACAAAGTCAAACTGCCCAACTTAAGGAAACACCGATCACCACCGAGGCTGTCGGGCTCGAGTGGAATCCTACCCCGTGTCCTGAACGGTCTCAGTTGAATGATTGGTATTTTGGGACGGGCTGCGCTGGTTCTCAGCTCGCCGCACCAGTGCCTTTACTTCCTGAAGTAGGTCGCGAACGGCACCTTTCTCTGCCAGAAACTACTCGAATAGCTTTTCCCCCTTTACTACCCTTGACGGAGGAGCGATGAAGGGTTACGAGGCTATCCCTCCAGTGGAGCGGTCTGTCACGACACAGGTGCACCTGTGTCCGGAGGCCACTGCCTTTTGGAGGGGGGCCCCTCTATCAGGCCAGGGCACTCATGGACATGCATGAGGGTAGCCCAGACCGTGCACTCATAGGTGAGCTCCACACTGCATTCCGACCTCGCCCTCTGGGGCATTAGTGTTGCGGTGTGCTTGATCGGTCTGGCGATGTCCACATTAGTGGTCCAGGAACGCCATCGTTGGCTCAGCCTGGTTGATATGGCAGATACGGACAAGGTTCGGTTCCTGGTCTCCCCAATTTCCCAGGTTGGGCTGGTTGGCATTGCGGCGGAAATCTGCGCCCAACAGTTCTCTGCTGCCCAAGCGCAGACTTATACCATCCGGCACATCCTGCCCTGGTGGCCCGCTGCTGCCTCCACCCCGCCGCCGGTGGCAGTTCCTCCGCCTGCTCGTTGGCGAGGGCGTTCCCCTGCGCCGTTCCCGCTGGGCCTCCGCAGCAGCGTCGACCCAGGCCTCAGCTTGGAGCCGACTACAGTAGGGACGTTCAACCCGCTCCAGGCGCTGCCAAGCCAGGTGGCAAGCGAACAGCAAAAGCATTCCTGAGCGGGCTGCTCAGGGATGGAGGAGGATGCTTTTGGAGTTGGTCACCAATCCACTCCCTCCCCCCAGGTAAGGGCCGGGTGGAGTCTTCATTTGTGTGTGTGTCTGTTCCACCGCTGGCTCCCAAAAAAGCGGAGCAAGCGGTACCCATACTTCAAAGAAAGAGTGAGGACCCGGTCATTTGCCTTCTCACGCATCCCTGGCCATCTCGTGGAAACAGGTAAGTGTCGTGCACCACACTCAGACCCTTCTTCAGGCCACCTTTGGGCCTTCTGAGCCGGGTCCCTGTCCTCCACCTTGCTGCCCCACCTCGGGTAAGTCTGTGGGTCCCTGGCCCAGTTCGTGGAGGCCAAAAATGCTTCCCAACCAGTCCAGATGGCCCCAAACTATACCATCAGACTCGGCTTGCGATTCTTTTTCGCTCGGCTGGTGGGTCACGACCATCTTGGTCCTGTGTTAATTGAGACGGGCCCCCTTGTTGCACAGAGATGCATTTACAAATGCTCTGTCCCCAAGATTGGTCTGCTGCGTTCGACCTGAGAGACATGTACTTCAGATCTCTATCATTCCGCTCCACAGGCCATCCTGTGTTTAAGCGTTCGAAAGGTGTGAAGTATCAGTACAAAGTCCTACCCTTCAATTGCTCATAGCCAGTTGGGTCCCCAGGTCAACTGGGAAAGGGTAAACTCATCGAAAGGCTGAGGATCACTTTTCTAGTTTGGAGATGGATTCGGTCCACCGCATCTCTGAAAAAGAGTGTGTGGATGGTTAGTGCTGTATAGAAGTGAGAAAGTGTCCCACTGAAACTCTTCAGAGGCTCCTGGGGCATATGGTAGAAGCAGCCGCTCGGATTCCTCCATATGAAGACTGCTTCAGCACTGACTTCAGGGCCGAGTCCTGAGGTGACCGTGGCAGAGTGGCACGCTCCGTGTGAAAGCACTGCCGCCAAACCCTCAGTGCGTAACAGACCTTTTGTTTCTCCTGGCCAATGGTCCCTAGAACGAGTGTCCATCAATACCGGCTGAGGGGCCACATACAAAGGGCATGCAGTAATGGAAGTCTGGGCGGCCCTCCGACTGCATAGGTATCCCTTGCCTCAAGTTGCTTGCAGTTCATCTCGCTTTGAGACACCGCTACTCAGCGAATTTGTACTGGTCTGAAAAGACAAAATTGCGACCATTGTGCTACGCTTCCCTCGCATGTCACAACTCGCCTGCCACCTCCTCCTTGGAGTCAGAAGCTTCTGAGGATGCTTCATTCCACTTATTACTTCTTGCCTGCACAATTGTGCCACTAACGAGCCTCACAACAGCCTATGGCCCAGAGAGAGTGGAGTCTCCGTCTCCCTAGGTGGTCCAGCTTTTTGGGGCCGCACAGTTACATCTGTTGCCCCTCTGGACTTATCCCTCCGCCAGATGCTTCTTTTCCTATCTGAGTGGACATCCCTCGAAACAGAAAAAACTCTGGCCACAGCTGGCCCCGGGGCACCCGCAGAAATGCGTTCCCCAGTGAGCCTTCTTGCACACAACTGTGCTAAAGTCAAGGAGGAGATGGAGCAGGTCTTGCTAGTTGCCCCTTATTGGCCCAAACAGACCTCTCCTCTCGACAGCCCTTCCTGACTCCTTCCTCTGAGTACATTCTCAGGGATGGGGCATGATGGCACCCGCGTTTAGACCTTGGAGAGTTCCAGGTTTGGTTCTAAAAAGAATGGGACACAGAGGTTCTGGGAACTACTGCAATCATTTTTATGCCATAGAGACCATCACTTCTGTGAGAGCTCCCTCTCAAAATGAGGCACACTCCCCCTTAGAAGTGGAACCTATTTGTTGAATGAGTCTTCTCTTCGTGAGGAGATGCCGAAGTTGTTCGATCACTTCAGTGCTTCTTTCCTGCTAATGGGTTGAAGTGAGGGCTGTCTCCTCCACCTCAAACTGTTGTTGCATCTGTATTGATGCACATCATGATGCAGTGGATACAAATCCGTGGCAAGCACGACTTGATCGTCAGGTTCCTGAGGGGAGCAAGGAGACTGAATCTCTTTACCCTCTTGGGACTTATCTTTGGTGCTACTGCTCTGCAGAGACCTCCCTTGATCCATGCAGGCAGTGAGTTTAAAATACTGTTTTTAGAGAAACCGTTATCCGGCTTGCTTGATCTTTATCTAGAGGGTAGAGACTTGCACGCATTTTAGGTCAACGAATCGTGCCTGGAATTTGGGCCGGCTACTCATGAAATCTGAGACCCCGGCCTGAATATGTGCCCAAGGTTCCTACCTCTCCTACGGGACCAGGTGGTGAGCCTGCAAGCGCTGCCCCGGAGGAGGCAGACCCAGCCCTTGGCTTTTCTTCAGTCTGCTCCATTGTGGTTATACGTGCTCAGAATGCAAAGCCTGGACCTCAGACCAGCTCTTGTCTGTTACGGAGATCAGCAGAAGGGAAGGCTGTTTCCAAGCAGAGGTTGGCCCACTAGATGTGGTTGTATTCATCTTGGTGAGAAAGTTTCCCAAGATGCACATGCCCACTTGGGTGGTGAGCTCCTCCTAAGTGAGAGTATTGCTCCCTCCAGAGTGCCTCGCTGAACAGATGTTAAATAGAGTTGGGGCTAGCCAATGTGTCGAACCATTGCTTCCCGTGTGCTCCCTTCACATGAAGCCAGTTTCATTGTAAAACTAGTTCGAAGTGTCGGCTTGCTGCACCATTCCCCTCCTATGGACTGGATACGTGCACAATTCTTGCTCCAGTAGAGTTCCTCTTATTAGCCGAACCCTGTCGAGTTCCTCTATACCCTTCGGCAACGGACGTGGCGGAATGTCCGAAGCCAGGCCTATCACTCATATACCCTGGTGGAACCTGTGTTAGGCTGGGTCCATATGTTGTGATACCTACGGTGATCCCATATGTGAATTCTTCCACGGTACGGCTCCCTGCGGCGAGCCCGTATCTGTCACTGTCTGGTTGAGTCTCACCCCTGTCATAGGCTGGAGCCACCTCAGTGACATTATATTATATATATGACATATGTTGTACTGCCGGTCATCCGCCCAGTCCATGTGTATTCTCCACGTTACCTCCCTTCAGGCAGGATGTGGCTTCCACTGCCTCCCTTCCTTCCATTGATAGGGCACGCTTCCCAGTGGTTCTGTGGAACAGCAGTGACTTCCCTGGCCTAAGCCCTGTCCTATCTCCGCCTCTATAATGCAGGGGGGTCAGGAGGTTTTTTGTCTAGGCACTGAAAGGTGGCAGCACCACCGGGCGTTTTAATAGGGATCCCAATCAGTTGACACATCAACTACGTCAAACGTGAGCGATTGAAAGGGAACGTCTCGGTTACGTATGTAACCCTCGTTCCCTGAAGGAAGTGAGAAAGGGTCCCTTCGCCAGTATTCCCGTATCACCGCTGACTCCGGGCTCCGCTTGGCACCTCAGCGAAAAACAAGTGGTGTGTGCATCCGCTTCCATGTTTTTACCCGCACTGCGGGGCGGAGCACGAGATGCAATTCACGCACGCCAATCTGCATTGGCTCGTTTTAACAATACTCGAAGATGACAGGCTCCCTAAGCGTGATCCCAATAAGTTGACACGTAGACTACGTCTCTGTCCTCTCCTTCAGAGAACGAGGGTTACATATGTAACTGAGATGTTCTTATTGTTGAATAAAGTGTCATATGAATGAGTTTCCCCTCATAGACGACTGGTTTTGGGCATTTTTACTGCGTGATAAATATAAGCAGCACGACAAAACGGTTCATATGCTCATTGTGTACAAATTATGATCAGAAATGGATAAATATTAAGTGTGCTGTTTAAAACAAATAAATAACCAATGTAGGAGAATGGCATCTATTCCAATTCGAAGCTTGTGACATAAACGCACACATTAACCCGATCACATGTTTAGCGTTCATGTAAACACTGTTGGTTTTTAAATGTTATGGCTGATCAGTGTATACACAAAGCAATAATTATGTCATAGCAGGTAAAATGTAGCTCATTAAAACATGTAATAATAATAATTTTTATGGATATTGTAATTCTCTATTTCATAA
This sequence comes from Leuciscus leuciscus, assembly GCF_965113295.1. NCBI lineage: Eukaryota > Metazoa > Chordata > Actinopteri > Cypriniformes > Leuciscidae > Leuciscus > Leuciscus leuciscus. Next base: position 21,724,192 of record NC_138725.1, on the reverse strand, counting down.
GATAGATGATCAAATGGCCAGTAGATCACTTCAAGATTGTTTACCAAACTAAAAGCCAATTCAGATTCATTTCAGGACACATGTAAAGTAATTGTTATTGTGGACGCCTGTAACTTTTATAGTCTGTTCACATAGGATAAGTAGCCTGGAAATCCAGACCTAAATCTAAAAGATTAATGGTCTGGTGTCGATTAATGGTCTGGTGTCGATCAATGAAAATCGGCCAGCTCGAGGGGCGGCACCAAGCATGCATTTGAAAATCTCACAGCACGCAATTGGATAACACTACGACCAATCACAACAATAAACCCCATACGCTTAGCTACCAGGGGAGCTAACTGGTAGATTATACTCTTCCGGTCGGCAAAACAGCAAAAACACCCTACTTGCAAAGGAACGATTCGAGTGCCGTCTTCGGTTCCTCTTTTGGGAAAAAGCCAAGTCTAACTCGTTCATTGTAGCGGCCAAAGCCGTTTCAATCCACTGCTATTTATCCATAGGCATCTTGCAATGTTTACTGATGACTTCGACGTCACATGCTGTCGTCATCTGTTTAGCTCGCCTCTGGCCCGCCTATATCAGATAGCCCGATGTGATTGGTGCAGCTCAGATCGAGGGGCATATTTAATGAGCTCCATGGCTCGACACCAGAGTAACTCGCTGAGCAAATTCAACTTGTGCTCTCGCGAGAACTCTGGTTTACCAGGGTATAGGATAAGCAGTTTCTTTAAAAATTAAAAAAATGAGTGAAATTGCTGTCACACGTAATTTACCTATCAATGTATTTAATACCAATGTATTCAAGTGCTAATAAATTATGCAGAATATATTAAACATGAACATATGTCAAAAACTGAACTGTTGACAATAGTGAGTCTGTAATCCTGCAGTAGACCGTACAGAGTGTTTTCCAAAATGCTAAACAACACATATACACACCTTATTGCATAATACATCTGTTCAGTACAGTTCTTGGAGTGAGAAGAGTCTTTTTGTTTAAAGTGAATGAAAAAGCTATAATGAAACAACAGAAGATGTTTCATTTATTTGTTATTTTCTATGTCATTTAGACTTTTCTGAATAATAACAATTAAATAAAAAATATGATGAAGATACTCACATTGTTTATTTTCTGCTTCTTTCAAGATGATGGACAAACAAGAATGGAGAACACAACATCGGAGAATGGAAAAAAACTCGAGGTGAGTGCCTCAACATTTAAAGCTGCATTAATAAAACGTGTTGAGCCATTCGTTAGTCTGGTTGTTTGATGAGAAAAATATGAAATGTAGTTGCAATAAACGCATTAAGAATCCACACATTAGCAGCGGAGTCCTCTTATTCTGGTGAACGGAATTAAGGAAGAACTGATGACGACACAGTTTGATCTTTGGTTCACAAATCAGAGAAAAGGGGCGTTTCATTCCCGCCCATGTGTGGAAATCGAATATTTAAGCAATGGAAAAGACATGTTAATTGCTTAACAGTATGTACTATACAAAGTGAAAAACTGTAATAGCTCTCACGGGACATTTCATGTAATTTTACTGTAAAATACTGTTAAATGTACAGATTTTGGAAGTACACTGTAAAAAAAAAAAACCTTACCGTTGCATTTACCGTACTGGTACCTTAAACTGGCAGCTGTGGTTGCCAGTACTTTACCGTAAAAAAAGCGGTAGAAATATTTAATTTTTTACGGCACTAAACTAAAGTTTACGGTAAACATCTGGCATCTGGTTGCAAGTGCTTTACCATAAAAAATACGGTAGTAATATTTTAGGTTTATGGCATTTAACTTTAGTTTATGGTATAAAAAAAACCTGCCAGCTGTGGTTACCTGTAATTTAAAAAATATTGTACTGCAAACCAATTTGTCATAAAAGGTATTGTTGAGAATTACACACTTTATTATTTTCAATAAAACATCAACGTCTAAACCTCTGGTAGTCACCATTATGATGGAGATTAGTGTTTGCTTTAGTTGAGCTCTTGACCCTTGACTTTCTAACGTTTGTTAACGTGTGACAGACATTTACACGAGTTCGACTGGGGAATAAAGTGCAAGTTGTGAGATGCCAATCGCCTCCGTGAGTCTGTCTGGCCTCTGTAATAACTTCATCTGTGAGCTATCCCTATTTCTCCTCCTGACAATGAATGGAGAGGGGGGCCTTCCGTTTTAGTGATGAAAGCTACAGTTGCTTGAACGCCCAGAGAGTGTGATGATGGAGGATAAACTTGTGGTGCTCTCGCGGGTTACCAGGAGCTTAATGACTTCACGAACCGTAAGGCCCGCCTCTCCATTCATTCGATTGGACAGTGGAAAAAAACGCGATGACGTCGGGTGCTTTTTCGCTAGGAGTTGCTTTTTTTTTCAACTTTTTCAACTTTTTCAAACGCGAGGCGCAGCAGGCGGTAAAACGTCAGGCGCATTAACAGCGCACAGATCACTTGCTGCCATAGGAAACCAATTGAAAATAGGCGCCTCTCACTGCAAAAAAACGCGTCAGGTGTGATCGGCCCCTTAGAGGGTATAGGCCTTGTATATTTCAGCAAGACCATTCTAAACTGCATACACTGCATCTATTACAACATCATGGATTCGTTGTAGAGTAGTCCGGGTGCTTAACTTTTTTGAGACGTGTTGCGGCCATCAAAGTCAAAATTACCTTATTTGTTCCTTACAATTATTCATTTCCTCAGTTTTTGTATAACATTGTATATGTTTTCTATGGTCTATTGTGAATAATATATTGGTTTATGAAATTTGCAAATCATTGCAATCTGTTTTTATTTACATTTTACACAGCATCCCACCTCTTTTGGAATGTGGATGTACATATTTTTTCTCTAGAAACCGTGCTAAAGGAGATAACACTGTTAACCCTTTCACACGTAAGTTTAAAATATTCTGGCTGACCCCCCAGCGTGAGTTTTTCAAGGCGACCGTTATTTAGAATGTGTCACTTTATGGTTTCCATGGTGACGCGTCATTGCTTGTCACGTGACACACCGCAGCAACAACAGAGCTGAATGAATGATGATCTGCTTTTATGTCATTTTTCCTTTATTCAAAATATTCACAAATTTGTTAGATATGACATGAAATATCTGATATTCCGATTGTCAAATATATGCAAGTGGAAGTATTTTGTTGTTTAAACACCTTTATAACGATCGCGTTAGTTCAGCTGTATTCGCGATGGGCGCCGCCATCTTAGTTTGTGCCGCAGACGCAGTTCAGAGAATCGGATCTGTTGGATTTACAACACGTGAATTCATCCACTTCTCCCGAAATACATAAAACAAGTAAGTGGCAGGTGAACTGGGAGAAGAATAGTGTAAACTTTAAAGTTACTTACACAATGTGTATCTGATGAATACAACTAATTATAATGGAAAGGATTATTATTGCCTCTTCCTTAGACATCAGTGTGTATTTTACGAACTCTAATGTATTGTTTTTTTAGTACTTATATGTCTGGAACCTAAAATAAACATTATGTGGTTGAAAACACTGAAAAGTTGTGATTTATGACAGCTCTGAGCGTGCCTGTCTCTGGCTCAGCGCCAGCCAACGCGCGAAAGCACATTTGAATTTAGCAGTTGATCACGTCATGCACTGACCGTTCTAATCACACCGGTGTGATCGTACGCTCCAGGGACCAGCCTAGTAGGGCTGGTCCAAATACCATTTTTTGAGCTTCGAAGCTTCGGTAGTAATGAACATCGAATATTCGAAGCTTCGGAGAGAGGGTGCTGAAAATATTCTTCTCTCTAATAAAGGCAGGAATCTCGATGTGTCTGTATGTCCGTTTGCATTTTGATTATTTCGAGAACCGTTCATCCAATCGACTTCACAAGGGAGTGCAGTGTCTCATTTGGTGCAACACGCGGATGGACACGCGAGACGTGACACGCAACACATTCAGAATAATAAGCGGCGCGGGCAGGGCTTATAAGCTCCGAGAACGGACACTATACTAGTGATATAAAAGGCACACACACAGGTCTGTTAAATTAAGAAATACTTTTAAGGTAATCTAATATTTTTCTGACTAACAAATTACTGACACAGTAAAGGGTAGATTTAAATAAAGAAAAACGAAATTTAAATAAAGAAAAACGAAATTTAAATAAAGAAAAACCGAAATTTAAATAAAGAAAAACGAAATTTAAATAAAGAAAAAACGAAATTTAAATAAAGAAAAACGAAATTTAAATAAAGAAAAACGAAATTAAGTTAAATTAAAAACGAGATTTAGATTGATAATAACGGGTAAAAAGGCTAATACATTTTGTTTATATTAGCCTATTCTATTTTCCACAATGTCAAAGCAACGCAGCTTAACCCAAAACACAAGCTCAGGCATGAACTTCGGTTCATACAAACGTACGCCGCTGTTCTGCGCTCTAGCCAGAGAACACTCCCGTTGCTGGAACATAGACGTCGGTTCTATTTCTAGAATGCACGCGTTTTCCGCATGGCTCGAGCCGCGCCTGAGCCGCGTGTCTCATGCAGGCAGTGTGCAAACTCCAACCTGTTAACATGGGAGCCGAAAAAAAAACGGACACGCCACGCAGACGCTCAGCTAGTGTGTCGCCGGCCTTATTCAAGCGCGAATGAGAACTGTTTCGCGGGGGATCCCAGGTGTGCAAAAAAAAGAAAAAAAGAATATTCGAATGTCAAATTTTCAAATCGAATACCAACCCACAGAACGAATATTCGAATATTCGATTATTCGGGTACAGCCCTACAGCCTAGACTGATCACACCGGTGTGGTCGTACGTGCGAAAGGGTTAATGCATTCCTGACATGCATCAAACCCTCAATCACCTCTCAGATACCAAATACTGACATTACTGTAACATTAATACCAGAATAGATGCACTGGTTTTAAGAAAACTAATATTACTTATTCATTATATAATGAAAGAGGAGGGGATAATAAATACACCCCTTCATTGTTTACTTGTCTTAGAATGTCTTAGAATGTCTTAGAATATTAAATACTGAGATTTTATTTTTGATGAGCACTGACAATGTTTCTATGATTCAATAGTCTTTGTTAAACAAAGATACTTTTCATTTACTTACCCTCGGGCCTTCCAAGATGTAGGGGACTTTTTGTCTTCAGTAGAACAGTAAAGAAGATTTTTGGCTGAAACAATGATGCTTGGTTATTAGGGGTGTGACGAGACACTTACTCCACGAGACGAGACGAGACACGAGATTGGGTTCACGAGAACGAGACAAGACGAGATTTTTACACAATTTTTAAGAAATCCTCAATGATGAAATATATGAAAGGAAAATAGTCTTTTATTCAACTGAAAATCACAAAATGCAAAACAATTTAGGTGCATTTTGAAATCAACTTGTAATGAATGTTATTTTACTTCTATTTTAATTAATTCTATGCAGTAAAGGACATGCAAACACTGCAAAATGTTTTGCTATAAACTCTACCGTCTGGCTTCTCCCCTGTACGATTTCACATTAGAAATCTAACTCCTTTCCACAAATCGAACATAAAAAAATAAAACAGTATAAATAAAATATAAATAACTGAAATAACACTTTAAATGCAAACAGTAAGTGTGTATCCATAATCAAAGTACTGCTCTCTCAAAACTACAAGTTCAAACAGAAAAAAAAAATGTTCTTCAAGCATGAAAAAGAGATAAATTAACTACACAGAACAGCCTAAGATTATGGTCATGTTCTTTTTCAAGAATATAAGCATGTAGACGATTTCTGGCAGCAGTTGAGACCTTTGGGCAGTAGTAGGGCTGCACGATATGAGGAAAAGCTGCGATGTGCGATCACATTGTTTAATATTGCGATGTCGATATGACTTGTGATATGTGAATGTTAGCTATACTGTTCCCATGTCTTAGTGCTATAATAGGTTCTTTGCGTGATAGGTCAAATGTTTATTACCTGCCTGGTTCAGATTACACTATTTTAGCACGATTTTGGCACGATCCGTTTCGTGGAGATTCGGACAACGGGCGTCGGGACGCAAGATTCGATCGTTTAATTTTGTATAGTGTGTTATAGTGGGCGATAACCTACGCGTCTGCGATGCTTCAGGACATCACGACAGAAAGACTAGCATGTTTAATTTTAACGGTCCTCCACGACGGGTTGAGTGCGAGTGAGAGTGCGAGGGACGTGTGTGTGTGTGTGTGTGTGTGTGTGTGTGTGTGTGTGTGTGTGTGTGTGTGTGTGATTGGCCCGCGGCACACAAATGATTTAAAAGTGGCAGGGGCATCTTCAATACTAATTTCACCCTCACGCTCCATCACTGACATCACAACAACTCACGAGACAAAGTTTCACCTCGACGAGAAATCTCGTCGCGTTTTAATCTCGCGAGATCTCGTAACACCCCTATTGGTTATTCATAAATGCAAGTCAACGGCTACTGGAAATCATATCATGCAACACAAAATTGATACCTGTGGTCCCTGACAATATATTGAGGTCTTATGAAGCAAAATGATCGGCCTATGCAAGAAACTGAACATTATTTACAACAAAATTATCTGCAATCAATAGCCTCAGGCAAACAGGGAAGTCTGATTCAGACAGTTTTGTTTCAATGAACTGCTTCAAATAACTGATTCACCAGTTTATTTACGGTATCATGCAATGACAATCTAAAGGCCAATCTACTTTGAGAAAATTAACAGCAAATTTAAATATTTGGGTGAACTATCTCTTTTAGTTCACTTGGTCATAATTTTAACAAAATGTGAGATAAAATACAGAGTAAAATTACAGTATTGTTCCTTCAAACAAAAGTAAATAATATAAGTAAATGTAATGCTGTTTGTTTATTCAACAGGGAAAAAACAAAAACTTTGGAACAACGGGAGTCGGATCAGATCAACACCAACAACAGGAAAAGACTGAAAAATGGAAGTATATATGTCACAGACTTAATCTGGAAGACAGGCATACCAATAAACTGAGAGCTGCAAATGTTCTTCAGATAACCAAACATTCATTAGAGTCCCATGAGTCTTGTGCTGAAGAGGAGCTGATTCAGACTTTTATACTAAAACTACTGATGATGAACTACAGAGCAAGATACATTAAAACTACTGAGACTAATGAACAGGATCACACACAACAAAGAGACAGTGATTCATGTGAAGACGAGGGTGATTTTTTTGATGATTTTGAGGGGAAACCGTTATCAAAAACAAGTCTGTCTGAGCGAATTCACCCGATGGATGTTCAGATGGCTGCGTTTCACTGTGCTGATGGTTTCCTGAAGCAGCTGATGGTGACTAAACTGTCCCAGTGTCAGTACGCTCTGCCTCTGCTTGTTCCTGATCCATTAACACAACAGATTGAGTTTCATCTCTGGACATTCAGACAAATCAACAAGAGCTGGAAGAAGAGAGACACCAACCATGAAACCATCAGTCAAACCCAGCCGAGAGACACCAACCATAAAATCATCAGTCAAACCCAGCCGATCTACAAGGCAGAAACTCCAATGGTGTTTTTCTTCAGGTTTGGCTCCGTGTCTTCATCCAAGTCTGAGCTGATGAACAGTCTGATCAATGAGAGACACAAGACGTTCTTCCACAGGAACTGCCCAGGCAGCTGCAGATCTAGAGTCCTGATGGATGGAGTGGTGGAGATCGCCTGGTTCTGCCCCTCTGGGAAAAACACAGATAATTTCAACGACTGTGTTGCGTTCTGTAATCTACATGGTGATGCAGGAGACCATGAGAAACAGCTGCAGATCCTCTCTGAAATGGCCTCAGTCAATGTTGTTATTCTGCCAAAACTGGACAGGAATGACAGACATGCAGCAAAAATACAATCCCTTTTCAGTAACAGAAAGCCACGCATTTGTATTTTTACTGAAGATGAATCAGCATTATCTGAGCCAAAGAAAGGGAAATTCAGAATTGGTCTCAAAGACAGAAATCAGTCAGAAGTATCTGAAGAACTCAGAAGAGCTATAAAAAAGTGTCTCTCAGAATCAACTCGTTCTTTCAGACTTGAAGATGTGGCCAAACCTCCAGACACCAAAGTAGATGAGGAAGATGATGATGACTGCAGGAGAGGAAGAGAAGCAGCACAGCAGATGGTGAGTTTACTGAAGGAGAAAAATCTGTCAGAAATCAAAGAATCATTTCTGCCTCATCTGAAACTGTGGCATCAGTGGAGTCAGATGAACAAAGAACTACATCGACCTCAAGGAGAAAATCTAGAAAAGGTAACAAGTGCGAAAAATACAGAGATGAAGAAAATCCGTGTAAAACAGCATGAATGTAACATCGCCGATTTTATGATGCAATTCATTAAAGAAATGAACTCAAATGGTAAACATAAGAACATGTTTTTTCTCAAATGGCTCAGAATCCTCCTGGATGAACACACATCAGCTGACCTTTCTGCTCTACTCAACAAGTATGATGAAACATGGTCAGAAGTCTTAGAACTGAAAGACAAAAGTAATAAATCTGAAGAACATAAAGCTAAACAAACATACCTTGAGCAATTATCTGACGATCTTCAAGCTGCAACTTTTGGTTTGGAGCACATCATGAGGGAGATCGGTCAGATCTATGAATCATGTTCATCTGTGAAGAAGCAAAAGAAAGGCCTGCAGTTTGAGTTATCTTCTCTCCCGAGTCTTGCCGCAGAGATGATGATCTCTGGATTTCCACTGGAGCTGATGGATGGAGATGCTGCTCATGTTCCTCATGTCTGGATCTCTGCTGTTCTAGAAGAACTCATCCAGAAACTGGGAAACCAGACCAGAGTATTTGTGCTGTCAGTTTTAGGGGTTCAGAGCTCTGGGAAATCCACCATGCTGAACGCCATGTTTGGGCTCCAGTTTGCCGTCAGTGCTGGAAGATGCACCAGAGGAGCTTTCATGCAGCTGGTCAGAGTCTCAGATGAGATGAAACCACAGATTAACTTTGACTATATTCTGGTCGTTGATACTGAGGGTCTTCGTGCTCTAGAACTGGCTGGAAGATCAACACAGCATCATGATAATGAATTGGCTACATTTGTTGTTGGTCTTGGAAATCTGACATTGATCAACATCTTTGGAGAAAACCCATCTGAGATGCAGGACGTTCTTCAGATTGTTGTTCAGGCCTTCATGAGGATGAAGAAGGTACATCTGTCTCCCAGCTGTGTGTTTGTGCATCAGAACGTTTCAGACATCACAGCTGGAGAGAAAAACATGGAGGGAAGGAGACGACTGCAGAAGACACTGGATGAAATGACAAAACTCGCTGCTAAAGATGAAGTATCTGATGCAGAAAGTTTCAGTGATGTCATTAGATTTGATGTTCAGAAAGATGTGAAGTATTTTGCTCCGCTCTGGGAGGGAAGCCCACCAATGGCACCACCAAACCCAAACTACTGTGACAACATTCAAGAACTAAAGGAAACTATTATGTCTCATGCCTCAAACTCACATGGAATGATGCTGATAGACCTAAAAGATCGTGTTAAAGATCTCTGGGAGGCTTTACTGAATGAACGATTCGTCTTCAGCTTCAGAAATTCTCTGGAGATTTCAGCCTATAGGAGACTGGAGACCGAATACAGCAAGTGGTCCTGGAGTCTTCGCAGTGCCATGATTAAAACGGAAAATAAACTACATAAAAAAATAGACAATGAAGCAGTTGATGAGGTTGAGGAAACTGATCTTCAAAGAGAACTGATGAAGACAAGTGAAGAAGTGAAAAAATTAATGACAGAATTCTTTGTCAAAGACAAAGATATACTGATTCAATGGAAAACATCATTTGAAATCAAAATCAAAGAGCTTCAGGAAAACATTGTGAGACAATCAAAGAGGAAATTAAATGAGATTCTTCAGCAGCGAGACCTGAAGAAAAAGATTGATGCTCAGAAGATAAATCATGAAAACACTCTCTTTGAAAAGAGCAAAGAACTTGCCATAAAACTCAAAGACAAAGCAAAAAATGAAGAAATATTGAAGAAAGAGTTTGATTTGTTTTGGGAACAGAGTGTGAAGAAGATCATCAGAGACACTCCTGCAATCAAAGAGATTGATGTAATGAGAGATGTGAGAAAGATACTCAGTGACATCTGTGAAAGTGCACCTGTAGATCACTGGAGGGAGAGCAGGGATATTTTCTCTGTACACAGTTATTCTGATTATGTTCAGTTAAAGAAACCCAGTGGAATAAAAGAACACATTATAAATGCCATTAGATCAGTTCAAAGGATGTCCAAAGAAGATGAAGCCCAAATAAGATCGTTAGTCACAAATGTTTCTGAGCAAACAGACAAAGAGATTCAGTCATTTAACATTTCAAATATGGGCTACAACATCAGTTACATTCAACAGCTCACAGGTTACATCAAGACAAGAGTAATAGAACATCAGGAAGGATCAGTGAAATATGAGTTCAAGAATGAATTCTTCCTGGATTTGGTTATTTCCATCTGTAAGAGAGCAAACAAGACAATCACTGACCAACACAGACTGTTCAGAGAAGCCAATGATCCAGTAATATATGTTGATAATAAGAGAGGAGATTACTATTGTATTTTCCAAAAATACGTTCAAGGAGCAACATCAGCTGTGATTTTTGGTGAGATCATCTGTCAGAAACTAAAAGATCCCATTGAGCAGAGCGTCTACACAGAGACTGCCAGAGATCTGACTGATGAAATGATAGGAAACTGTGAATCACTGAATGGAAACAGAACAAATCTGGAGAAACACATCCTGAAGACACTGGCAGAAGAGGAGGATTTTAACAAATACATGAACTACATTCATAAACCCAGAGATCACTTCAAGAGTTTCATCAAAGATGAAGTCAGTCGTTACATCACTGATAAGTTCACTGTCAGTGTTTTACCCAAGATGAAGAAGAACATTAAACTCCTGCAGGAGAAGATCATGGAAGCTGCACATGAATCTACTGAACATGTTCAAGAGAACAGAGGAGATGTTGGTTTGTGGTTGAAGAGTTTCACACAGAAGCTCTCAGATGAGCTGATCTTCTCTGAAAAAGACCTCAGTGGAGTGAAAAATGATGATGTTGATGATTTCAACCTCCTAGAAGATGTGATAAGAGACAAACTTCCTGCTATAATGGCTGACATCAGCAGTAGATTCAACACAAAGACATTTCCAGTAAAGCTGGACTATAAATTCAGGCCAGATGAGCTTTTGATTGATCACTTCTGTCAGTGCTGTTGGGTTAAGTGTCCATTCTGTAAAGCCATCTGTACCAACACCATAGACAACCATGATGGAGATCACAATGTTCCTTTCCACAGAGTGATAGCAGTGAAGGGTACGGGTTTCAAGGATACAACAATCTTGTCTGTTTGGATCTGCACATCATCTGTAGCAAACAACAATCGATCCTTTTATCACAAGGACTCAGGTAAATCAGTCCTAATGAGAGATTACAGAACAGCAGGAGGAGTTTATGCTAAATGGAGTATCAGCCCTGATCTCTCTGAACTGCCCTACTGGAAGTGGTTTGTGTGCAGATTTAAGGAAGATCTGGAAAAACGCTACAGTAAAACATTTGAGGGTGATGGTGTGATACCAGATGAATGGAGCAAATACTCAAAACATGAAGCAAAACATGAAGCTATTGCGAGTTTACAATACATGTAAGGAAGCAGATAAAGAAAGAGACTCTTGTCTCTTCTCAGATTTATTAAGAAATTAGTTTCTCTGACATTCATCAGTGAGAATCTGAGCTCATCTACACCTCAGAAGATCAGAGCTTCATCAAATACATCAGAAGAGAGTTAAAGACAAGTTTTAGTTCCTCATACGTTATCTGAACTACAAAACAACATATTTCTGAACATATGCCTAAATGATAAAGCTCAAAAGTCTAATTAAAGAATGTATTCATTCAGAGTGAAGCGATTCATGTAACTTCATATAGAAAAGACTGAATTTCACTAGTTTCTGGCAGTTGGCTTCAGATCTGCACTCCAAGACTCACTCTCTTCAATGACCTTTGAACTTCCGCTTCTGCGAACACATGCTTCAAAACAGAAATAGAGGTTACAGTGGACTGTACTAATGTTAAAAACTAGGTTTATACTTGCACCCGAAATCCATCTGCCCACGACAATACAGACCTGCTCCCTCTCTGAAAAGACTTTGAGCGTTCACCCCATTAACAAGCCAATACTCTCAAGCTATCTTTCCTCTCACCTTGTAGCATCTCAATGGAGGGGGGATATATGGACTTACTGAATAACTCATGAGAGTAGTTTATATAGGGGCGCATGAATCTTTGATTTATGACCTTATATGACCAGGTGTGCGTTTGTGACCCTTTTGACCTTCCGTTTCCTGAGTGTTTGTGTGTTTATGACCCCAATCTGTTGTGTGATAAGGAAAGTGAATGTTTTTTTGTTTTTTTTTCAGGTTGTCTTTATATTTTTCGAAATATATATAAACATGTATCCAATTTTCTCATCTTATGATTTTCTTTCTATGTGGTTTGGCCTTTGTATTCTTGTAAACTTTTGGGATTAATGTTTCAGACTTTGTTGCATATACACTGAAAACAATTTTTCATTGGATTTTCTCAATTGAATTATGGACACTGGTTCCACATAATTTGTTTGGGTTCACAGTATCCTACACATTCACATAGTTTTTGTACAATAGTTTTGTGTTAATCACATGTATTTTAAAGAAGTAATGTGTACATGCTCCATTTAAGCTAACCTAAAATAATTCAGTCATGTTAGCTGAATATTATTCTTTTATTTTAGATACATGCCTGGATCATGTTAATTCTACACAATCTAATCAAGTTATCTTTACATAATTTTTTTTGTTACATTTTTAATGGTTTATCTTGTTACTTGAATGTGTTTTTGTACTAAACAATAAAAACGCATTCATTTAAACCATTTATTTAATTTATTGAACATTCATTCACTTAAAAATGATGCATGTAAAAACGTACAAAAAGTAGTGAATCTGATGTATGCAGTCTCTATTTTCTAGATAGACATATAATCTCATTTACGAAGACCATCAGATTAATATCATAGATAGATAAGATCACAAGCAATATAACATCTCATATTTCTGTGAAAACTGAATTTTGAATTTTGCACAATTCAAAGAGAACTTTGTTCTCTCCGACTCTCTTTAACACATTCAATGTGCAGACCTTGTGATTTTAAATTTAATGACATCTTGAAATGACTATGAAATAACATCTTTTTAGAATCTCTTTGGTGATTAAATATCGAAATGACTCGTACTGGGAAAAAAAAACGTACTGTTCTATGCAATATGTATACATGCCCATTTTAGATCGAAGACGTTAACTCTTCATAAGAAATGTTTTAACAAGATCATGAACGAGTTATATATCATACCTGCATTTATGAAACTGCGTCTTTATAAACAAATAGAACATTGAAGCACAAATAATTTGATTTCATGAAATAAAAAAAACCTCCTCTGACTCCTCTGTACAACTTGAATGTGTAGAACTTGTGCTGAATGTGTAGAAGAAACCTCAAAACTGTAAGAAAAGGCAGTACTCAGAACTGTTAGTTCATGCATCCTGTGAAAAAGCAGTACATCTCACAGGTGAAGTTTGGATTTGAAGTTTTGGGCCTTGATAGAGAGCTCACCCCCATCCAACTCCATGATGATTTTTTGCAAAATCTCAAAAGTGTAGCGCACGTTGTGGGGTACTTCAGGTTAAGAGAATAAATGAGACCAAACAACATTGCAGTTGCAAAAGCCACATTCTCAAGGTCCTGAAGCACAATCACACCCTCAAGGACAATCCCACATCTCGGGGTTCATTCTCAGCAATATGCTTTATCACAAAGATCCCCATGGTGGTCTTCTCAATGGCACTGTAACAGATCCTCATCCGTGTCCTAAAGAAAGTATTAATAATTAAAACACTAACACTAACCACAAGGGGTAGCTTTATTGCAATTAAATGAATGCAACAAAGATTGTTTTGGCTGTACGGCATGCACATGTGTATTACGTGTTTAGTCTATAGGCATACACGTTTGAATGCGTATATGGGCGGGCGCGTAGTCTTTCTTTACAAAGTGACATTGCCAATTACTTGTCTAGCATGCATAATACAGTATTTTTAGTCGTTTCCGCTGATCCGTGTGAATGGGAATCATTTTTGATAAAGTTACAGAATTAATTTGTTTCTTTAGGGCCAAGAATGTTTTTCTAAAGGCACAGACGACTTTTTTTTTTTCATGATTATCTGCATCTCCTGCACTGCATCAAGCCACTCTCATAATAGCTGCAAAATAATGCATGGCTCTTAAGCCTTGTTTATACTTTCGACCTCGCTCCACACCTCGAGTCTCCACTGACTGCACGCGCACCTCCCCAGATGGACAAGGCAAATGAGAGTTCTGTGAGAACCAGGACTGTTAATTATGAAAAAAATAGTAACGTAAGCCAAATGTTTCCAATATATGCTAGGAATATAAAAGCCCCGACATGGAGTGGATAACTGTTAGATATAAAGTAGAAAGATATATAGCGAGAGACAATTACCCCTCAAAAAAGTCAGTAAGAAGCTTTCTCTTCCCGACTGCGAGTGGAGGTTTATTTTTCTCCATATTTTAAAAGCTAAAATTAGCTTCACCGGAGCGGCGCCAAACAAACGATGTCATGCGCGCGCACAGCGCTCTTTAGGCGGGGCGTTTACATTTTAAAGAGACATGACAACTAGCCTATAAACACACTTAAAATAAATTATTGTAAATAATCAATTCATGATATTTACTGTATCCTTTGCATGCATTTATTTTGATTTGTCATTATTATTTTTACTAAAATAAAAATATCCGAGGGACCCCCCTAATTCTATTTTTTACTTCTTATGGGGGGTCCCTAATACCTTATGGGGGGTCCCGGATCCCCCCAGCCCCCCCTCAATTCGAGCACTGCCTACTATCTAACGTTAGCTTCATCGCTAGCAGCATGTTGCTATTTCACATGCATCTGCAATTTCTGTCATATTGCCACAAATAATTTCAGCCTAATGTATCCAAAACTGTAACGTTAAATGTTTTCTCTTAGAGAAAAAGGTAGTTTCAGCATTATACAAATAGGTCACAACAGTTTTACAGCTATCCAAATGATTTAAATTCAGGGTATCAATTCAGCTAGGTATAACATTTTAAAGACTTAAAAAAAATGCAGTAATGGCAAAATCGGTTGACGGAATCAATTGTTCATTGTACATTCATTGTTATTGCCTATTTTAGGTTATAGCCACAAGTCAAGTCATTTATTTATATATTGCTTTTTACAATACAGATTGTTTCAAATCAGCTTAAAAAAAAAAAAACCCATTAATTTAGTTCATTTATATAGCCGCTCTGGAGAAAACAGTGATGCCATTATCCAGTTCAGTTCAGTTCTCATAATGGTGCCAATGCAGGCAGATCAATAATATTGGTGAATATTAAGTGTCCCCACTTCACATGCAAAATAAAATTTATTTAATAATACCCACTAGTGCAGTGGTTCTCAAACCTGTCCTGGCGTACCCCCAACACTGCACGTTTTCTTTCTCTCCCTAATCAAACACACCTGATTCAACTCATCAGCTCATTATTACATGGGTTAATGAGCTGATGAGTTGAATCGGGTGTGTTTGATTAGGGAGAGAAAGAAAACGTGCAGTGTTGGGGGTACGCCAGGACAGGTTTGAGAACCACTGCACTAGTGCATTCAGATTTATAGGCACAAACAGGTTGACAAGGACCAGTCCGTGCCCACACAGAGCCCTGGTTTGTTTTGTCTAATCATCTCATCTGTTTCTTTTCAGGTTTTTGTACCCATCCTTTATCACTGAAATATTTTACAAATCAATTGGTTCTTTTAAGAGCCAGTTTCTTTTTCCTCCTCTCTCTCTATTTCTCGCTTTCCTGTTTTGTATTTTTTTTATGTTTTTACTTTATCCTTCAATTATTTCTATTTAAAAACATCTACAAATGGCATCAGAGTCATTACAACAATTTAATGAATGGCTGGAAGCAGCAAAAACCATGGCTGATGAGTTGGAAACCCAAAAAGTAAAATATTTCATTATTTCTCTATCATGTTATTTACCTAAATTTAAAAGAAAATGCCTCTGCAAATGCTTCCCCAAAATGTATCATTTAGTTTTTACTTACAGACTAAAAAGAAAAGGAAAAAAAAGGGAACTGAAGTCTCCAATGTGTCCTGGAGGAAGAGAGACCAGCATGGGTACATCCTACCACAACGTGTTCAGAAGAAACGATCTGGTCAGTAAAATATACTGCATACTGTTGTTCACAAGTGTCTAAGCTTTTGGTCAGCAGTGATGTTTTCTATATCATTACGTGTGTTTGCAGTTAAACCTGCCGGCACTAGGGAGCTCTCAGAGGTCGAGGACGTGCAAATGAATGATATTCCGCAAGAGGTACCAAGTCTTGGTAAGCATATTGAATTGAAAGCCTAAATAATTTCAGCTTTTCTATTTAAATTTAAAATGTCACATATAGGCAACTGTTAAAGTATGTAATTCCCATTCCTATCATGCATATGAAGTGACAAAACCATATAAGAAATTGCTAATTTGCTTTATTAAAATGCATTATTGCAACTGGCTTTTTCCTTATTATTATCATTTAATTTTGTATTAATTTAGATCAAAATCTTCAGAGGCTAAAAAACCTGCTAACTTCTGTCACTGTCTCTGCATCAGTGGAAGTAGAAGAGACACCCACCATGTCTGCATGGACCAAAAGACAGGTCATCTCTGAAAAGAAATTCAGGGCTGCAATGCCAGAGATTTTGAATTGCATGTCGGCTGCAGAGACAGTTACCCAGCATTCCTGTCAACAATGCAAAACTCTTGATGCTGTTGTCCGGTGCTTAGACTGTGTCCCCTCAGGAAATCAGTTTTTCTGTTCATCATGTGACACCGAGATCCACCGAAAAAATGTTTTCCATGATAGGGAAGCAATGTTTGATGGTTTTTTAAAACCCATTCCACCAACATCCGTAGTGGTGGATGATGAAAGTGGCCAATATCAACTCCGTGAACAAGGTATGTTCAGATAATGTAGTAGTAGGTGCCCTCTGCAGTTTCCTTTAATTGAATTTTTTTTTACTTTGTTGAGTAAACGTGTAGACATTACTGATATTACTTTCTGAAATTTGACTTTCTGAAATTTGATTTTGACTTTCTGCAGTGTGTATGCTTCCAATTCCTCCACCGATACAAATCTGTTCCTGTGGTCCAAACCTTGACTTCAAAATGATCCCAGGAAAGCAGACCGTATTGGTGACTATCAACGGTATGTCTTGTCACTTCCTTCTACCTTTTTATATCCAACCAGATGAAGTCAAGCATAATAATGGCTTACTATATTCTTTTGTACTGTGCTGTACAAATACTGGCCAAATAGTAAACGCATGTTTGTTTTAAGGTCCATACAACCTGTGCCTGCCGTGTATAAGCTGTCCACTTTGCTCTTCCAAATGGACTCCTGGGATTAGTGACTTGCTTCAATACAGATACTGGCCAGCAACCACCAGCTGCCAAATGCTGTTTAAGTTTGATCTGTTCTCATCATTTGAGCAGATGAAATTAGCCAGCCCAGCTTTATCCCAACAAGCATTTCTCAGAATGCTTGAACATCGATGTCTTTGCACTGGTCGGGTAAGGGCTGTTTTAATTTCCAAAGTGTTTGAATTCCAGACTTCAAAATGTTTTATTTACCAAAATAATACCATCCTTCTTTCCAGACGGGTAGTATTTGTGGTGACACCTTCCACAGAGTCTTTCGGGAGTTTTCCTTCTGCAATTTTAGGAAAGAAGATATGTGCCTGATGGAGCCCTTTAAATGCCCAGCATGCACACCAGACATGCTGGCTATATCTGCAGACGGCAATAGAAAACATTACCGGTTCAAGAAATCCAAAGGGTAAGTGTAATTTTTCATTTCTTTTTTTAATTTGGATATAGGGTGGTGCAATGGTATTTTTGTGTCCATGCTGCATCTCACCTGTCACCCAGTGCTAGATGCGATGGGCTCTAGACCCCCCATGCCATGACCCTCTAAAGGAAAAGCAAGTATAGCTATGGATGGACTGATATATAGAGAAACTGTACTTTACCTTATTGCTGTAAAAAATAACAACCATTCGTGGCATCTAAACCTATTTCTTCAACATAATTTTTTTGGCTCTAGTCGTTATATAATTATACTTTTATTTGAAATTCATGGAAAGTAACAAAATGTGTCAAATGTATGATTGCTTCACATTCAAACGTAAATGCTTTTACAATTTAAAAAGTGTTTTGAGAGATATAGCACTGTTTTAAACAAGCTTTACAATTCTATGACAGCAATCTGGTAAATTGTTCAGGAACTTTTTCTCCCTTCTGTAGCCTGAAGACACAAACAAAAATAAAGATGTTATTTCTATTTGTACTTTAAACAGTATGTTTTTACTTACACAAGTTAATTCCAAATTACAGCATTCATTTCCACAGGACAAATACAATCTGATACTCTAAACACAGTGTTCCAGATCAAATGTGATTTATACAGACTAAAATGTGTGGCACCTTTATGGTTAATTGTTATATTAATTTAGGTGAATGCAATGTTAAATCATTATTATGTAATTGTGTTGGCGATGAATTCCTCTTATTTAACAGGACAGACGAACCATCTCTTTTTGATGGACTGTTCATCGCACAAGATGCCAAAGTATCTGCCTTTGTTGACCAAATTAGAAGCCAGATGTTAAGTGTAAGGATTTCTTTAACTCTTTTTAATTGAATGTTTTCTTGTCCTGGGATTACATGTAACGTATTGTATCTACTTTCAGAGGACAGGTCATGATGTCTGTGGACCGGCAACATTTACAGCAGGCAGAGAAATAGCACAGAAGTCCAGGGCCAAGGTGGATGAAGAGGGCCTTGAAATAGCTGTGTGCAGACATGGAATTTTGCTGCAAGGCTTGAACCACTACCGTGGTGAAATAAATGCCCACCCAATGTTCCTGCAGAAGGAGCTGGCACAAGCTGCAAATGCAACACTCTTTTGTATGGACATTGCTTGCAGGTAGATAGCCATTGCCAAATGATAACTGAAGTTTTTACTGATGTTTTACCTTTATTAATAACCATTAACACCATGACTAGCTAAATATCACACCTTTTTTATATTATGGAATTAGAAAATGAATATGGCTACTACCTTATCAGTACTGATATGACAAATTACCATACATATGACTACATACTGTAGTGTTATTTGATTGGTTACAGGAATTGTACTAGTCACTTAGGTCCTGGTTTGTCTCCTTACCAGTTTTGGCAATTTTTTCTTTACAGGCACTGGCCTTATTTGGAAAAGATGGCAGAAAAGATACCCGAGCTCCAACCACTTACCATGATGAAGCCTTTTTTATCTGTAATGCATGCCAAGGCTCACACTGGCAAATGTGAGGTACTGTGTGCGAGTTAAGTTTACGTTTTAATGTTAAGTTTTTTTAGAAACATCCTTACAGCATCAGAAAAATTTAGCTTGATTATTATCTCGGAAAATATGCACGTTTCATAAGTCAAAAGTAGTACCGGTAAACATTATTGAAATACTTTAATGCAGTGGTTTTCAGACCTGTCCTGGAGGACCCCAGCACTGCATTGTGTACAGTATGTCTCCCTTATCTGACACACCATATTCAGGTCTTGCGGTCTCTACTAATGAGCTGATGAGTTAAATCAAGTGTCATATAAGTGAGATATACAAAATGTGTAGTGCTAATCTTCAAGGACAAGTTTAAAACTACTTATTTAGTGTCTGTGTGTGTTGGGTGTATATATACACACAATGCTTATGAACTTTTTAAACATAGTTAACATTACTATCAGTGATCACACTGTTACAAGAGAATTGATCATTCTGGTTGAACAGCAGGGTTGTTTGCAGGATTTGCTTCCCGATCCCGTCCAAAAGTTCTAACTGCACAATTGCAGTTGTGAAAGCTTTTCTTTCATTGTTATCCTACCTCAGAACATTTTATATATTTAAAATATTAAACATCAAAATTTGCTCATGGCACCAAATTCAATTGATGATACACAAACTAATAAATAAGATTGATAAAGGTCTTTAGAATGCTAAAGGTCTTGGTCTTCTTCTTTGGAGCAGGTTAGGTGGGGCGGTAGAAGCCAGGAGGGTGCAGGAAACACTGTTGGTGAAGAGGTGGAACAGGTCAATAGCTTCCTTTCAAGGGCAGCTCTTACTACAAAGTACATGACCAAGTCAGGTTGGTTGAAAAAAAGGGTTAACCATTGTGTTTGACACAATGCTAGATTGTACAATTGATTTGTTCTTATCGGTTTTGTTTTTTTATAGGCAGAGGAGATATGATTACTGTACTTGCCATGGGATGGAACAATAGGAAGGTGGAGAGTCTCCACAAGACACTGGCGAAAAGATTTGTCAAAGTAAGAAGCCTAGACCGCATGTTAAGGTGTTTCCTGGGCCCTGGAGACACTATGAATGTGATTGTGCTCTCCCCTGCATTTTCTTTCAGGGGCAATTGTGGTTAATTCTGCAGTGATACTATGTTTTCTGTCATTTAAAAAAAAAATCTTTTTAAATAGATTACACAGAGAGCAGAAATGGAAGCAGCCAATCTTGAGAGTCTCAAGCAGGAGTTAAACATCTCTATGGAGGATGCAGATCGGTGGGTGTGTGATGTCAAGCAATGGGCAGCCACTGGTATGTAATATAGTCGCTGGTGTATACATTTCCATATATATTTGTCTTCATTTTTGATACTGTGTTTTCTGTAATGGTCGACTTTGCTTATTTCTGGTTTTCAAGAGAGAGACATTACTCACAGTAGCCAGGAAGAGCTCCAGAGTGAAATCGATGAGATTATTTATTCAATCCGAAGAAAGAAGCATGATCTGTATCGACAAAATGGTATTTGATACTACATCACTCAACTTGCATTTTGTAAAAAAAAAAAAAAACCTACAGACAGCAACCAAACAAGGCAACGCAAACGGAGAAGACTTGGTGAGCTCAAAAAGACACTCAGAGAGAAGATAGTGCTGTACAACACCATTCCTGGCTGTGAAGAGAAAATTGGCACCGAAGCAGCATGCAGTCTCTCTGATGACTTGATTCTGCCTTGGGAAGCACAAGGAGACGGTAATTAATGTGTTTTATTTTTGTGCTTTTTTGAATTCACAAAATGCAGTTGATTGTTAATATAAGTAATAACACTCAGCAATTTAACACTGCCACCCAGTAAAAAAGGTGTAACATACAGTAAAGAATAACACATTATATATTCTGTTGCTATCTGAAAAGTTATCTGTAATGTTACCATATAAAGACATAGTGATAATCTGATAGTTATTGTTACTCCTGTAACACACCTTCTATACTAGTAGTGGTCATCACTTTTCTTTTATATATAAGAGCTGCAATAGCCAAATACATTTAAGAAGAGAGCCATATCTATTCTGAAATGGCAAAATCCAACCCAAGCATGAAATAACAATTAGATATGTCTTTAATTAAAAAAATAAAAACATATCTTAATACTGGCCTGAGCATTTTTTTTTTTTTTTTTTTTTTTACTTTCTGTTGTATTGTAATGTAGTGTGATGTTTCAGTTGTTGTCAATTGTGTATTGGCTGCATTATTATATGCATACTTAAGGGATGATACAGTTAGGATATTGTTATATTACTACCCTTGTACATTTTTATAAAGTTATTCATCAATATTATTCTCAAGGCGCTCAAAATGACTAGTGAAGAACACTGCTAGAGGTAAAGCTGAATATGCTGTGTGTTAGTGTTTGAAATTTTTTCCTCTCCACTTTTATTTTCAAAAATAGTGGCGAGTCTCCGCTTGTAGAGACGACTGTTTGATCAAGTCATGCTGGTCAGGCGCATGGAGGAGGAGAAGATAATAATTGTAAAAGAGATGACTCAGCATTATCAGCATCTAAAAAAAACATTGGACAAACTGGACAGTCTTCTTCGGGAAACTAAAGAGGACATCAAGATCCATAGTACGTACGATAAATGTTTTTTATTGAATGTGTATAAATAAGGTTATCCCACTAACCAGGATGTTATAGTTTCCTGTAAATATTGCTTTAAAAAAATCACAATTCTTAGTTTTTTTTTTTTAATGAAATACTGCTTAATAATCGTCAATTTTCTTCACTTTTTACCTCAAGATCCGCCTAGAGAGCTGACCGAAGATGGACACAGGGGGCTCTACTGCTGTATCTTACACAAGCGGCACATTCTACAGCAGAAACTTGCAGCATCACCAGCACCTATGGCAGTGTCAACACAGACCCTTCCCTCTTCTTGCTGGAGGAAGATGTTGAAGAGGAGAGTGAGGACAACTGCAGTCCACAACTTTCTGAAGAAGAGTTTTAAAGTTTTAGAACAAACATTTGAAGCATTGGATTCGTCATCTTCCCAAAATCTGATTTTTGAGTCTGGAAATTAAATATTTTTCAGATTAATTAAAAAATAAATGAGTAAAAGTCAGTCTTACCCTGAGCTACTGTGTTTGTTTTTTACACCAATATTTTCTAACTCTTTGCAGATTTGAATAACAGAAGGGTCTACATTATCCATAAGCCTCTGTCACCATTGTTATAGAGGCATAGCTTGCTTACTTGTTACTTTTATATTACATATTTTACACGTGGCATTACATTACACCTACAACTTTTAAAAATAATGATTTATTGCAAATTTAATAAATATTTATATTAACATAAATTTTTGGTTGTTGATGCAATATATTTAATATTACATTTAGCATATGCATATTAATTTGTATGCATAGACTTTAGCACAAGTTGTATATCCCATGTTAAAACATTAATTAATTTGAATAAAACTGACAAATACTCTTTTTCTTCCTCACTTTACATTAACTACAATACTACTCATACAGATCAATACAAACTACAGATTTTGTAGAATACAGTGTATTTATATTTTAGATCTTGTAAATATATGTATTCAATATTATTTTGCATCTATATCCTTAACAATAATTAACATGATCATAGTGCCCTGAATGCTGATACTGATGTTCTTAATTTTATAACTTTTCTTTTGCATTTTGCTCACAAGTGGCCAAAGCAGGATATTAGTTCATAACAATACATACAAGTTAATGTACACATCATTCATATTACTTTTTCTTTATTTGTATAATGCCTGTGAAACATTGTATTGCAGGATTTTACTCATTTAACTTATTACAGCAATAAACAATCCTGCATATAGATTGATATCTAGGGTTAGGGTTAGGTACGCGTGTGTGTGAGAGAGAGAGAGAGAGAGAGAGATAGAAAGTGTGTCTGTGTGTGAGAGAGAGTTTGTGAGCAATAGGGTTTAGGGTTAGGTGTGTGTGTGTGTGTGTGTGTGTGTGTGAGAGAGAGAGAGTGTGTGAGCAATAGGGTTTAGGGTTAGGTACATTTGTGCGTGTGTGTGTGTGTGTGTGTGTGTGTGTGTGTGTGTGTGTGAGAGAGATAGAAAGTGTGTCTGTGAGAGAGAGTGTGTGAGCAATAGGGTTTAGAGTTAGGTACATTTGTGTGTGTGTGTGTGTGTGTGTGTGTGTGTGTGTGTGTGTGTGTGTGTGTGTGTGTGTGTGTGTGTGTGTGTGTGTGTGTGTGTGTGTGTGTGTGTGTGTGTGTGTGTGTGTGTGAGAGAGAGAGAGATAGAAAGTGTGTCTGTGTGTGAGAGAGAGTGTGTGAGCAATAGGGTTTAGGGTTAGGTAAATTTGTGTGTGTGTGTGTGTGTGAGAGAGAGAGAGAGAGAGAGAGAGAGAGAGAGAGAGAGAGAGAGAGAGACAGAAAGTGTGTCTGTGTGAGAGAGAGAGTATGTGTGTGCCTGTGTTTGTGTGAGAGAGTGTGTCTCTCATAAGATCATGATTAATTTGATAAATTCTGCAATTTGTCATTTTTAACTGTTTAATCACAATTTTTTTCTTGCAATTTGAATTCATGCATTTTACTCCTTAGACCTCCCTAACACACACACGTTATGCCCTCATTGATTTTTATGTTGGTTAAGTTAGTGAAATATTAGGTTTTATACTCTGTCACAATAGATACCGGTGGGAAACGCCATAGTCAGAATTCATTCAAATACTTAAATTAGGCCTATTTACACAACACATTCCAAGACATCCATAATCTTGCTTTGTCATTTCATGAAGGAGGCTTAGTGAGATGAAAAGGTTGTCATGGACAAAGTTACACCCTGGAGGAACTTCTGCTTGTTCGGCTAGACCTCTATGGGCTAGAGTAGACCAAGGACTACATTTGGGCCCTGTCCTAATAGGCCAGTTTCATTGAGATGTGTGTGCACTCATTCAGTGCACTGAAGATGGGCCATGCATCGTTGAAAGGGTTGTTTGGGGCACACCAATTGGTTCTCGTGAAGCATCTGCCTCATCCTCTAGATTCTAGAGGATGAGGCAGATGTTCATGAGAACCAATTGGTGTGCCCCAAACATCAATTGTGACCGTTAACAAATTTACACCTCTTACAAGCAAAATATATATGCAGGAGTATAATTCTCAAAATATATAAGTAGTAGACCCTTTAGAGAATATATGTACAAAATTTGATAGTTCTATCTGTTAATTAAGGTGTTTTATATAATACTTTTTAGTCTGAGGAATACATCTTCTTCTAGATGTGCAAGCAGGAAGTAAACTGATCTGATCATGTGACCTTTCACACTAGTCACATGACAGTAATACATTTTAATCACGACAATCTATTTTTTTCTTTAAAAAGTTTAATTTCTTGCCCAAAGCCAATAACAACACTTAAATAAGAAAAAATATGCGGTCATAATTATGACCAGTGGGATTAAATGTGTAGCAAAGACAGGGGTTTCCCATGGCAATGATTATATCTCTCAGGCCAATAACAAGTTTTACAATGAATGGGTGATTTCATAACAGAGGATAAATCTTGACTACATTACCCAATTATATCAAAGCCCAGTGACGGGTGGGCGTGGCATGGGGCATCATTTAAAAGCATTGTTCTCGTGTTAATAGTATTCAATCGCTGTCTTCCTTGTGTTCTTACCTACAGAAAAAGGACGTACCAGCTTCAGATGGTTCTAAACCAAGGCCCAAAAGTATATTGGTCTATCCTCCCATACACACATTATAGATCTGACTGTGGGCTAATAGGTCATTTAGGGTAATGAATGATAATAATAATAATAATAATAATACCAACAACAACATGGCTTTCTTACATTTTCAGCAGTAAACAGATCATTAAATGCATTAAGGGTGCATATGTTTTCTCTTAATCTAAAATTACAAATATAAACAATGGTAAAAATCAAGAGTATATGAAGGAACAGAGCCAGTGACATATTTCAAAACATTTTATGAGTCCACTCATCAAAAACAGATAATGTTCTGTACAAAGCAGCAACAGAAACAGAACACAAGAATAAACCAAACTGCTATGTCTTAACACTGAAAGACAAAATTGCAAGTCATATAAGGCATCCATTTTACAACCTAGCAACAAAAAATACATCGGAACACACACACACACAGACACAGACACAGACACAGACACAGACACACACACACACACACACACAGACACACACACAGACACAGACACAGACACACACACACACACACACACACTTAGTCAAAAAATGGCTTGCTTGAAAACTCAGTTCCCAGTTTTGCACAAACAAATATATAGAAGCTTATTCTAATTATGAATTAATAGAACAAAACATTGCATATAAAAAGACAATCATAATACAAACACTGTTACTTTGACACTGAGGTTGAGAACACATCAAGAGATTTCTTTATGATGAACTTTGAATATTTTCTCTTGGCTCCCAGGAGTTTTTCCACTTTTTCCCACTGTAAGACAGCAAAAAATGTTAGTTACAATGCTTATTAATGGAATATAAATACTATCTTGGTTCTCAACAAAGGCTTGATAAAAAAATACTTCAAACTAAGAGTGGTTGAAAACATTAAAGAATAGATAAAAAAATAAAAAGCACACCACATTTCAAATTATATTTTAATTACATTGAAGTCTGAAGTCCTGATCAAACTGCAACTTCAGTTAAAACTGAATAAATTTTTTTGCAATGTAAATTTTTCTCTCTAATGTTTTTATATAAAAAAAAAAAAAATGTTCCGTCAATTTTCTACAGTACAGCATATAAACTTCAAATAATATGCATACCATCCAGAGCAAGGATGCCACTGCACCAACACCTCCGCATGACCCTTAGCAGAAACAGAAAGAAACATGGGTTAATGTTAATGACATTTACTTACAACACATGAAGTTACAGTCATACATCTGCTGAACGGTAAATACAAAATTAAATCCAAGTGAAAATAAACAAAGTGAAATAAATAGTTAGTTGGACTAAATCTATCATAATAAGCATAATAAAACTTTAATTAATAATTATTAGCACAATTCAATTTATTACTATATTATCAATACAATTTTGTAATATTGTATACTGCAATACTGCAGTTTTTATTTTTGTCACACTACCATTTCTATGGTTAAGGTTTTAAATTTGCACAACTTAAATTGTGAAGTAAAATATTTCTTATTACACGGTTTAACATTATAACACAAATTATATAAATACCTAAACCTTACATTAATCATCTAGTATATTTTGTAATGTTTCTTTTTTGTGCAAATACATTGCAATTACAACATACAAAAGTACAAAATAGTATTGTTGCTGTGAATGTTTTTTTTTAGAAAGGGGGGGTGGGGTTATTTCAGTATTTTGCTATTTAAAACAAACCTCCCTGATTCTTTTCTTCAAAATTTTTTTGTAGGGGAAATTGGTTGAGTCTTTATGCATGGGGCATTCTGAAACAAATAAAAATATGGTTATAATTTGACACAAGTAAAATAAAAAGTTCAACAAACAATCAACTCTTGGTTTGGGTACGTTATGGTCACAACACTGAATAGCTTAATATAAATATGTTGCAATATGTGTAAAAGAAAATATTACAATATTTACATTTGTAGAATTCTAACCCAGCCTTTAAAAAAAACAATGAGAAAGGCCATGTTCTTTTAGCTCTAAAAAGCTCTCATTATGTTAAAATAAAAAACAAAACAAATCCACACATACCTTTATTGTCTGCTTTCCTCTTTCTTTTTCTTTCTTTTCCTGAGGAAGATACTGGACCTGGACTGCCTAGCTCAGTGGACAGTTTAGAATAGGAAGAAAGAGTTGAGGCCGGTGGCAGAGAGGAGACCAGAGAAGAAGAAGGTAAAGGACTAGACTCAGAGAAGGTGAAAACAGGATGAGAAGCCAAGGAGGAAGATGCAGGAGGAAGAGTGTCAGACTCAGGGCTGAGCAGAAATGAAGACTCTGATGCTGGGTCTGCTGATGGAGTCTCTGCACACATAAAAATAAATAAATAAAAACTGCTGGAATACACTATACAACTTGTAGCCTCTGTTCTGGGCACAATAAACTAAAATACATGTGCCTACATTGCTTAGGAAACACATAACCAAATAAAACAACATGGGCCGGTTTCACATACAGGGCTTATATTAAGCCAGGTTTAAGCCTTTCACCATGTCCTAACCAGACGCGATGCGATAAGATTCCAGCGACAAGCAACTTGCCTGTCCACACCAAAAGCGACGCGACTGCGAGATGCGTCAAAATCAATCAAAACCCACAGCCAATCAGAACAGCATGTAGGCGGGGCCGGGCTCTCGCTGCAAATGCATAGCACCAGGGTAAAGACTAATCTTGACGGCATTCGCAAGAAAATGTAACCTGTGTGTGTTACACAGGTTATGTGAAGTAGCCTACATAATGAAATGTACACTTATTACACCATTTAAACATTATTTAAAATACATAATGAGTCACTAAAACAATATTTGTCCAATAATAGACTTGTTTGTTCACAGTTTGAATGTTCTTGTTTCCCCATTCGTTTAATTTCAAGATCTGATGTGAATTCTCCATTGTTGCTTTTACAGCTACAAAGCTGGAGCACTGAATGATATTCAGAGTCACATTACACACTTTTAACATTAAGTAAAGCACATAAACAGTATGTTTAAAGATTATCATTGCCACACTTTGTGTTTGTTGTTCCAGCGCGGCGTCACAGAAAAAGAGAAACCGTTTCTAAAATAGAATCGTCACATGCTGCCGTTGCGGCTGGTTAGGACAAAAAAAATTATTAATATGGAAGATAACCTTTTATCTCCTGTCGCGGTGTTGATCGCATGTACTAAAGACACGGTGTTTGTTCAATTAGGACATTTAAGTAACTTTAATAAATGTGCCCTATGGCAGCTGAAACATGCATTATAGTCTGGAACTAGCTTAAGCCTTGTTTGTGAAACAGGGAAAGTGTTTGATAATCATAGCCTGAAGCTAAAAAATAAATACAAATAAAAGTCTGGCCATCATACACTACATTATTTTCTGTGAAATGTTACTGCCCAGAATGTGTAGGCTGGCTCTGACTTCTAGCAACTAGCATCAATTTCTGAATTGAGGCAAAAATATGGGTAAAATTCATGTAGTGTATTCCAGCCTTAAGCTGCACAAAGACATACATGGTGTGAAATTGTAAAACCAATACACCATTACACCACCATGTACAGATACAGTTCATACAATGTGCTCACCTTAACAATATAGTTTACTATAGTATAGTATGTAGTAATCTATGGAAATAAATTGTAGAATTAAACAAAATATATTTAATGTATTTTGTTGTTTTCAAGGATGAAACATTTATGATTTTATGAGTGTAATGAGTGTAACTCTTAGGGTCTGCATTTGGACAGATATTATTATTTGGTGGGTGACAGGTAGCCTGACGTCGTCATACTCAATTCTAGTCAGAATGTGAGTCTGATACTTTTCCATAGAGATTTGATTATGGGGCGTGTCTCAACCAAACCAGGAAAAAAAAAAACTCTGCACTCAATTGGATAGACCTACAACCAATCAGAGCAACGGAGTAAATGACGCATGTTCTTCATTCATATTTTCAACCAACAAAATGTCGCGGCTCTCTGTTCCTCTTTTAAAATGAATGCGCTGTCGATATAACAGACGCGATGGCGGAATCTACACATGATGTTTCATAAACAAAGTTCGGGAGGAGCACGTACAAATAATCAATCCAATCAACTTGTCATCAAACAATACCATGTCTAACGTTACCCTATCTATCAGCATGAGGAAGCATATTCACTCTGTAAACTTACCTAACACTCCTTGACAGTTTTTCAGCATCCCTCCACCACCCCGAATCCTCACTCTTGTCTTGTTCTCTCACAACCAGGAATACGGGGGAGTATGGCTACCGAGCCCACAGCCCTCTCCTCGGACAGCACGTCATATACGCATTTATTCTATCGACTTATTTGTGTGAAATCTTATAAACGCATTTATTCTATCTGACTTATTTGTAAATGTGAACTCGTGAAATCTCAATTCTCCAGCAGCAGTCGTCTTTGTTGTAAACTAATTCAAATCAAGCGCTCTTTGGTGACGTGGACGATTACGTTGCATTGCTCATCTGTCCATCATCGTATAAAGCCCGCCCTGACAATTTGATTGGTCCGAACAATTTTTGTTCGGGCATAATAGCTCCTCAACGGAGCGAGTCCAGACCGAACTTCCCGACCAAAAAATATTGTGGGCGGGGTTCGGGCTGGCACCCAGGCTAGGTGACAGGTGCAAAAAAAAATAGTTTGCTGTACAAGAACATGTTAGTTAAATTGAATGAAACATTTTACCATTACCGGTAAGCAGAGATGGGGAATCTGATGCTGGGTCTGCTGATGTGTTAATGGCAGAACTCTCTCCCGTGCTGCTTGGTGCTTTTATAGCCACTGTTGGATAAAAGAAACTGTGATGTGGACATGAGAGTAATAATAATTAAATAATAATTCAGCAAAAATAAATAAATAATAAAATAAAGTGTTATTATGGTTTTATTATTTTATTTATTTGTTATTACGTTTAAGTCCACATATGGGTTGTTTTTATTAATGTAATATCAATTTAACATTATCAAAATAATACCCTGCTCAAGTTTTATTATGTAATTTCCCCTATGTAAAAACATTGGAAGTATTGTTTTTATATGCAATTTTTAAAACCTAAGGTGAGAAAAAAATAATAATAATCATAAATATATATATAATTGAGGATGCACTAATAAGCAATTAAATATGTGAAAATTCTGCATGCATTGCGCATTTGTGTTTATTACCATTAAGAAGACTTTCATACAACCTCTTTATGGTAAGAAAAGCATCCTGAGTTTCTTCTGTATCCATCTTCCAAGGACAGAAGCACTCAGCAGAAAAACCATTTGAGGTTCTCCTGGCAAGGAGAAGGAGTGGGAACCTCTCTAAAAGCTCCCACTTGTGGAGCTGGAATAAAATTGAGACAGAATTATAAAACTAATAAGGGGGAGAGGGAGAGAGGGAGAGAGGGAGGGAGAGAGAGAGAGAGAGAGAGAGAGAGAGAGAGAGAGAGAGAGAGAGAGAGAGAGAGAGAGAGAGAGAGAGAGAGAGAGAGAGAGAGAGAGAGAGAGAGAGAGAGAGAGAGAACTTCTTTATCAGACCTGAGTACAATGGAAACAAACAAATGTTACACCTAAGTCCTTATGCACTGAAAAAAGAATTGCTTTTTTCAGAAGTATTACGGAGTAAACCAGAGCAAACCAGTCTTTATCTTTACCTAAGTTAATATCAAGCCTTGCCATCTCTACTCTGATATATAACTTAAGTCCAAAAAGGGGTAAGGGTTATAAGGTTCTATTATGTATTTTACATCTGTGGCCAAACATAATACCCAAGTTTTAAGCACTGTCATCCCTCACAGTAAAAATCATATTATATTATCTAATGTTAATGTTAAATGATGATTAAATATTTTATGATGTCCATTGCAGATATTCATACATGACTATAACTAAGAAATATATTTATTACATGGCTTGGTTGAATTCTAATATAGAATGCGGTCTGTTATTTCTTGTTATTACATGGCTTGGCTGAATTCCAATGTAGAATGCGGTCTGTTATTTCTTTATAACAGACCGCTGAAGTATAACACACCGTTGCCATGAAAAACAGCGCGTTGCTATGGACGCGGAACGGACAATTTTCTTTGGCGGAAGCAATACAATCGTTTTTAAATCAATAAACTCCTTTTAAAATCAATAATTCGTGGCAAATTATTTATTTATTTTGTAGGTAGCCATGTAATAAGCGGAATAATGTATAGAGAGGCGGTCGTTATAGCAAATAACAACCCCTTCAGGCTGATTCAAGACCCTCCGCTTCGCGTCGGGGTCCTGTTCAGCCTGTCGGGGTTGTTATTCGCTATAACGACCGCCTCTCTATACATTATCCCTTACATAACTGCCACTGCTAAGGATAACACACCGTTGCCATACAAAGTAGAGCGTTGCCATGGACACGCAGGATTCTAACCGTAGAGACGAAACACACTATTTTCTTTAGCGGAAGCAATACAGTCGTTTTTAAATCAATAAACTCCTTTTAAAATCAATATTGTTTGAACAAACAAATACACCCACATTATATAATTGATGCATGTGACCTAACAAAAGCTTTGTGGCACTGTGTTTGGTAAATATAATATGATCATGCTTAAGTGGATAAAAATCAACATCAGATGACTTGGGTTAGTCACCTTTGCTGTCTGTCCTCTAGCCTTATCCTCTAGCCTCTAGAATGTTTATTCTGTTCCTGGCTTTGCACCTGTATAAAAAAAATAAGAGACAAATAGCACAATGTTACAATGAATATATTGGTCATACAGTTTATAATTCTGAAGAGCTAAGAAAGAGAAGAGAGTTTTTCACTAAACGTTAACAATGACTATAAAGATCTATTCTATTCACACACACACACACACACACACACATATATATATACACACACACACACACACACACACACACACACACACACACGTGTGGAAACAATTCCATTCTAGTTATTATCATACATAATTCCATTATTTTATTACAAATATTTATTTTATTTGAAATAACAACTATTACATCTATTTTATTTATTGTTAATTATTAGTTAGGCCTATGATTATATTTGCAGTATTTATTTATTAATTTCCACAATTGGATATTTCTGGAAAATATTATCTCAAATATGAATGTACGTCAATTAATAATTAACTGAAACGTAGGCCTAATTCACATGTTAAATACTTTAAAATAGTATTTGGATGATCGAGTCAGATTAACGAAATATGGAATGGACGTTTTAACAAAATGTGTGGACTTTTTACATGGTCCCTTACACACAACGTTTCCAATTTCCGAACGATTTCACACTAAATACTAACTTTAAAATGCATGTCATCTGGTCAAATGATTTGACCCTCATGTTCAAATAATGAGAAAAATAACGTCCCTTAATGATTTGACACGCGACGTATTAACGTCAGGCCTATTCAATCTTGAATAGACGATATAATTATGTCCAGTAACAATAATCCATCTCTTTTTAATAATGTTAAGTCGATAAATATGAATAAAAGCGAAGTTTAATGTCACCTGTGATGTTCACGCTGTAGGATAACTTTTTTATCTCCATTTAACGTTAACTGTTAGGCTAACGTTACGTTAGATATTTCATTGTGTTTCTTATTTCATACGTTATTCTCAAGTAAAAACCTCTAACAAGTTAAAAAATCACCACAAAGCAAGATGAAACAGCACAAGCGCCTTGCACATTATTTTGTTCAAAAATTATCATATTATCAAGGTTATTATCAATATAGCCTACCTGTATTAGCCACGGATTAGCCATCTCGTAGAAAAATGCATCAAGGCGACTCTGCGTGGCATATCTCCCGCCGCCTATAGGGGCACTATTTTAGGAAATGATGCAGTGGGTCGTATTTAAGGAAAGGTGCAAACGACCATTATGGTCGTATATAGGGCTGGACGATTTTGGAAAATAATCTAATTGCGATTTTTTTTACCAATATTGCGATTGCGATTTAATATGCGATTTTTTTTAAGTTCTTTATCTTTTCTATTATTCAACAAAAACAAGCAATAAATCATTGTAAAATAGAGAAGGGAATCTTAGGCACCTCATGAGCCGATAAATTTTTTTTTTTATTGATCTTATTAATAAAACTTAAAATATTTAATTACATAATTATAAGTAGGCCTACTTATAATAATTACACATTAAAAAA
Source organism: Leuciscus leuciscus (assembly GCF_965113295.1). NCBI lineage: Eukaryota > Metazoa > Chordata > Actinopteri > Cypriniformes > Leuciscidae > Leuciscus > Leuciscus leuciscus. Next base: position 21,690,812 of record NC_138725.1, on the reverse strand, counting down.
CTAAATTAATACAATTACATGTTAATAATTTTAACAAATATAGCTTCAAAACAAATAACAAAGAGGGAAAAAAATATTACAAGCAATAAACAAAGAGTGCTTTCAGTTTTTAAGTAGGCTGTCTGAACGTGTTCATCTCTTTTGAAATTATAAGATGTGGTTTGTCCTGTTTGTTTAATAACTGACTGTGTCACATTACTGGTAAATTCGTGTCATAAAAGCAATTTGAGATGCAAACGTAGCCTACATTTAACCACGTAGACTCGCTCACAGCCGCATGCTCAAACGCTCTTCGCAAAGCGCACGTGAGTATTTGAAATTGAAAGCACCTTCTGTCGGTGATTTTCATATTTTTAATAAGCCAACTGCACTCCAAGACATATGATGCCTTCGTAGAACATTTGTAAGTAAAATACCGGCGGGCGAGCGCGCACTACGGAAGTAAAAAAACTCTGGAGGTATGTAATACGTTGCGCTTAACTAAGTGTTACATTTAAGTCCAATTCATTAAATGTATGCAATAACTTCAAACATATTTTTACATGTCAATGATTATCAATCTGTCAATCTTCCTATCAATAGGAAGGAGAAAGTCATTGCTCTATTGTTGGCCCTTGTACTCCAATGGCATCTCGTGTCAAGCATGAAGTTTTCAGCTGTGAAGGTATATTCTAGCCCTATGTCTTAATGTCCAGTGTTATAACAGTATTGCAAATAGTGCCTTTAGTTGTTTGTTTTATTTTATTTTTTAAATGTAGAACCAAGCCCTGAGGGAAAGCAATGCATGAGCAGGTGAGAACTTGCACTGTTTCTTAAATTGTACTTTTTGTGTGTGATGTAAGTCCAAAATTACTATATGCCTTTCATTTTGTAGCTTCGGATGACAGCGGCTTACTTCAAGAGCAGGTGAAGCAAGTTCAACAAACAATGTTGAAGACGTTTGCTTGCACTGGGAAATCAGGTACAACTTGCAAACAGCACCTGTGGTTGTTGGTTTAATTCCCACTGGGGCTACCTGTACATGTAGTAGACCTAGATATAAATGTCATAGTTTAGTAGTTGAGGGACCAGGACTGACTATTTTATTCTGGGAAACCCTGTAGGTGCAGATCAGACCCTTATGCTGTGACGTCTTGCAGAGTTTGGCGATGTTGTGTCTGTTGGAGTTATCCCTGTCAGGGGATCTGTTACTCCCCCTACACACCCAGGAAGATTTGCCGTGTCTTGACAACAGTTTGAAGCTGATAAAAAGCTCCAGGAACAATTTGTAAGTTTGCTGATTATAATGCCATAGAGTAATCTAAAAAGTAAAATTTAAGATTGTATACTGCATATATTACAGTCTGAATCCTTAGCCTTTCACATTTTTTATTTATTTATGAGAAGCTTCAGAGAAATGTAATTTGTAACACTTTTTTGGATTTTCAGCTCGGTGTAGGGGATAAAGCATGTTTTAGAGACATGTTCCTTTAGACCATTGTTCAAAGTAAGTTGGATATTTTTTTAATTATATTTAAGTAGATGTGTATGGCCTCATGCAATTCAAATGAAATGACAGATCTGTATTTTCTAAATTAGCCATCCGGAAGAACCTGGCAACCCAGGATGCCACTGATGAAGCGGTCTAGGTTAACGTTTCGCGTTACCTGAAAGGAGCATCTGACCGTGAAGGCAGAAAAAGGCACCGCACAGCTGAGAGGGACCCACAGCCGACCACTTAGGCTGACTACTGACACCCCAGAATCACTGACAACTGGAATCCTTTCTTTATCTTGCAGTCAGTAACATCAAGACCCCTAAAGAAGTCAGAAGTGTCACACTATACTCACTAACTGTGGAAATTACTTTCTTTTTTCAAATAATGCTTGTAAGTCCTTGTGCCACAGGTCAGCATTGCAGTTATAATGGTCTATTCTACTCCAGAGCTTTACTATAAATTACTACCACTTAACCTATTGTTAGAAATGGCTTGTAAATGTGATGTCATACTTTGATTTATTTGGTATCCTGCACATTATTTCGTATCAAGTATTCTCTTTACTTGTCATAATGTTTACAGGTAATTTTTTTCACCCTAGAGCTGTCCTCTTTATATGAACAATTATTGTAAGAGTTGTAATTTGCTTGTAAGGCTGTTTTTTGTTTGTTTGTTTTTTTACCAAAATTTTATAAGAAACCTGCATGTTTGTATATTGATTTATTTATTTTTCTGTTATGTTTCAGTGATCTGACACATCTTGTTTAAATGACAGTTAATGTACTTTGAAATGTGGAATAAAAATGCCAAATGGATATTTGTCTGGTTTGAGCAATCATTATTCTTGATAAACTGCATGCTATAAATATTAAATATTATATATAGCCAGAATAAGCGGCGGCAGATCGCTCGAAAATAGCGCTTGCCTCCAGCGGGCCGCGGAAGGGCCGCCTTAAATATAACGGCGGCGGGACGGCGGTTGGCCCGCGGGCCGGCCGCGGAACGAAGGCGGTAGGAAGGCGGCTGCCGCTTTTAAAAAGCGGCTGCCGCCGGCGGTGCGCCGTCCAACGTGTTTGCGATGTCGCCATTCTGCCGCTTCTACTGCCGCCGGAGCGCCGACGGTGGGCCGCCGACTCATTGCTATCTGGGACATCACGCAGACCGCGCGTATCTCATATCTTGCGCAATGAAGCCCGCGAATGTCCTTGTAACTCGCTTCAACTTTTCCGAACTTTATTAAAGATTATTTCTCGTAAGGTTCAAATGGTGTCGTGTGTGTGTGTGAGAGAGAGAGAGACAGAGGAATTAGAAGCAAGCAGAATATGGTTGTTTATAAAGCACGCGCGTCGTACACGTATGTGTTTAAAACTAAGCTCAGACATATACAATACAGAATCGTTGGAGAGAATCTATAACACAATATCACATAAATTAAACATAAACTGTTATTTCCTGTAGCCAGGTCTATATGTGTCGCGTGCCACGTTGATGCTTCATCTGCAATACAGACAGGTTTACTCTCGCGTGTCACGTGACCAGACTATAATCGCAGCTTTGCGGTTTAAAAAATCGCATTTCATCACATCGCGATATTATCGCAAATGCAATTAATCGTTCAGCCCTAGTCGTATAAGTTGGAGGACTTGTTGGGAATACAGGTTAAGCAATTAATCAGATACTTGGGTATTGTAATTAGTAAGTCAGACACAGAGAGACTAACAGAGAATTTTTTGCAAAGATTACAAAAAACAAGAAATATCTTTAACTGTTGGCTCCAAAGAAATTTATCTATTCATGGTCGTGTATTGATTTCAAAGGCCGAAGGGATCTCCAGAATTGTATATCCAGCGTTATCTCTTTATGTAGATTCTAAAATGTGTGCCGCAGTTGAAAAAATCGTATTTAAATTTATTTGGAGAAACAAAACAGAATATATTAAAAGGAAAACCATAATCAGAAGCGTATCAGAAGGAGGACTAAATGCCTTAGACTTTGACACTATCAATAATATATTTAAAATTAATTGGATCAAACATTGTCTTTGTGAAAATAACCTTCCATGGTTTTTCATTCCCAATTTAGTCTTCAAAGAATGTGGTGGTCTTAATTCTCTACTTGCTTGTGATTTTAAATGTACTAAACTCCCAATTAAGTTGTCTAACTTTCACAAACAAGCTTTGAATACATGGAAATTACTTTACATTATGCAGTTTCTGTAAAGAAGAAAATGAAACAATTGTACACTTATTTTTCAGTTGTAACTATACTCAATTATTTTGGTCCCAAGTTTCATGGTTTGTTTTTGAGTTATTTTATAAGTTTGTAACAATAACTGATGTAATGGTCTTGTTTATGGATTGTGATACTGGTTTATTAGAAATGGATAAAATAATTAAACTTCTCATTCTATTTGGAAAATATCATATACATAAAGCAAGATGTATGTCGACTGTACCAAATGGTAGACTATTTTCCATTGATTTGAAGAATTTTTATGACTCTCTAACTTCAATACAAAACAATCGAAAAGCTCTAAAAACATCTAAACTGTTGAAAAGAATACTTAATGTATTAGTAACATGATTGATATGTGATGTAAGATGTAGAATTTTAATCTTTTTGTTTTACGGATTCAAATGTCTCTGTATTCCCCCTTTTCTGTTATCTCAAAAAAATAAAAAATAATAAAAAATAAATAAAAAAAAGAAGTCCATAGCAACGCGTTATAGCAACGAAAAAAAAAAAAAAAAAAAAACCTACACACTTCCTCTACCGAACCACCGAAGAAGAGTCTTAAAGCGGCAGGCACCCAGAAACGTCAGAGCCTTTTATACACTGTCTCTCTGTCTCTCTGTCTGTCTGTCTGTCTGTCTGTCTGTCTGTCTGTCTGTCTGTCTGTCTGTCTGTCTCTCTCTCTCTCTCTCTCTCTCTCTCTCCTCTCTCTCTCTCTCTCTCTCTCTCTCTCTCTCTCTCTCTCTCTCTCTCTCTCTGTCTCTCTCTCTCTCTCTCTCTCTCTCTCTCTCTGTCTCTGTCTCTCTCTCAATTTCAATTTCAATGAGCTTTATTAGCATGACTGTGTAACACAATGTTGCCAAAGCATCAACATATATATAATAATTACAATGAATATAAATAATAAAACAAATATATAGATCATGTCATATGTACAGTAGCATATACAAATAGATAGATAAATAGACATAATCGATCTTCATAAATGAATATATACAGTGGGTCTCTCTAGCTGACTCTGGCGTTGTGAATAGCTAACACATATTTAGCCGCTAGTGCAGCTGGACTATCATCTTCTCCCAGTAAGAAGAACAATTTTTCAGTGTCACTCAGTTCAAAGAATGATGGAATCAAGGTTTCAAATCTGGGCAGAAAGGTTTCTCTTATATTGGTGTATTTGGAGCAGCAGAGCAGAAAGTGTTCCTCATCCTCGATGTGCTGTAGATCACAGTGTCTACAGATCCTCTGCTCTCTCTCTGTCCATGTTTGTCTATGTCTTCCTCTCTCTATCTCTAGATCATGGTCACTTAATCTGTATTTGGAGAGGATTTGTCTTTCTTTCAAATGTTTAATAAATAGATAACTGGCCAATTTAGTGGCTCTATTGAGGGTCGAGTAACATTGGAGTTTATTCTGGAGGGCAAAATGTGCTTTTGGTGATTCATCATGAGTGACTTTTAGATGTTTGTGGATTTGGTTAATGATACAGTAGGTTTGGGGTTGATGGGGAGTATAGTCTGATGGACGAGTTGAAGAGCGAGTGTGTTCAGAGGATGAGGTTCTGCTGAGGTTTCATTGGTGAGGAGGGCTTTATATTGGACTGACTCTGGATCAGACTGATGGAGATGATGCCAGAACTGAACACATCTCTTCTGGATCTCGATGTTCAGTGGGTACAAGCCTAGCTCAGCCCTACAGGCGGCAGTGGGCGTATTTCTGTGAACCCCTAAAATATTTTTGGCAATTTCCAATTGTAATTTTTCTACTGATGTTTTATCCCAATTTTTACAATTTAGTACTGGTCCCCAAATTTCACACCCATATAAAAGAATTGGTTTTATTATTGAATTATATAGTTTTATCCAGGTTTTAATGGGTAATTTTAAGTGTCCACATCGTGACTTTATAGCATAGAAAGCCCTACGAGCCTTTTCACCGAGTGTTTTCACAGCCAGACCGAAGCGTCCCGAAGCGCTGATGTCGATGCCCAGATAGATGTAGCTAGAGCTGTGCTGCAGGACATGGCCTTTATACAGGAACTGGTGTTTGTGTCCCTGAGATCGGGCTTTCTTCTGGAACACCATGACTCTGGTTTTGTCCAGATTGACTGTCAGGGCCCAGTCGTGACAGTATTGTTCCAGCAGGGAAAGGCTCTGCTGAAGGCCCTCAGGTGTGCGGGACAGCAGGACCAGATCATCCGCGTACAGCAGACATCTGACCTCTGACCCCTGTAGAGTGAGGCCGGGCACAGTAGAGCTCTCCAGCGCTGATGCCAGATCATTGATGTAGATGTTAAATAGAGTTGGGCTCAGACTGCAGCCCTGCCTCACTCCACGTCCCTGCTGGAAGAGCGCGGTTCTGTGGTTACTGATTTTCACCGCACTTTCACTGTTGGTGTAGAGAGATTTTATAATGTCAAATGTTTTTCCGCCGATGCCAATTTGTAGGATTTTGTACAGTAGACCATCATGCCAAATTGAATCAAATGCTTTTTTAAAGTCCACAAAACATGCAAATATTTTCCTTTGTTTGTCGTTGATGTTCTTGTTGATTAGAGTGTGGAGAGAATAGATGTGGTCGGATGTGCGATGTTTTGGTAAAAAGCCAATCTGAGCTTTATTTAAGATGTTGTGTGCTGAGATGTGTGAGACGATGCGTCTGTTGATGATACTGCAAAACAGTTCTCCCAACACACTGCCCACACTTATGCCGCGGTAGTTATTGGGGTCGAATCGATCACCGCTCTTAAATATGGGGGTGATGATTCCTTCAGACCAGATCTCAGGGAAGTGTCCAGACCAGAACACCAGATTAAATAATTTGGCTATTGTTTGAATCATGCTGGGACTGCTGAGTTTAAGCATTTCGTTATTAATGTGATCTTGTCCACATGCTTTCTTTAATTTAAGATTTTTAATATGTTCTAATATTTCAGATATTGTTATAGATTTATCTAATGGATTTTGATAATTCTTAATAGTTTTTTCCATGTCTTCTAAAGTTTTCTTTGCTTTACTCTGAGGTTGGTTGAGGTCAGCCGGTTCAATTTTTTGATACAGATTTTCAAAGTAAGATTTCCAAATTGTGCCATTCTGGAGTGATATCTCAATTTTTTTTTAATTTTTTTTTTTTTTATATAGGTTCCAGAAAGTGTTTTGATCTATTGAATCGTCAATTTCTTTAATTTTAGTTTGAAAATATTTTTCTCTTTTTTTCCACAGCAGTGTTTTGTACTTTTGCAGACAGTCTGAGTAAGAAAGCCGTAATGTCTGGCTGGACGGATCTTTGTGCTTTTTGTTAGAAAGTCTCCTTAGTTCTTTTCTGAGACCGGCACATTCATCATCAAACCAGACATCCTTTCTCTTTCTCTGTTGATTGGTTCTATGTTTGGTTTGCTGTTTAATATTAGATAGAGTTATCAATGTTATGAATATGTAATTTAAGTTTTTTGATGCTAAATTTATTCCATTAATATCTAAGGTGAAATCAGTGGACATAAATTCATCTAGCATTTTTAATATAGTAGGATTGTTCATATTTTCTTTGAATTATTCTGAGTTGGATTGATTCCATTTGAGTTTATGTTTCAGAGGAAACAGTTTTTCAGATTCAAGTGGAGCAGTTTTGGTTATTTGACATGGGGCTTTCAGATAAAGCACAGTTTGGCAGTGATCGGACATCGGGAGCTGAGGTCTGACTGTGAAGGCATTAATAAAGCTTTGATCAATATCTGTTATTGAATAATCAACCAAACTGGTTCCTAATCTGGAGCAGTAAGTGAATCTACCTAATGTATCTCCACGAGTTCTGCCGTTAATGATGTATAATCCTAAACCTTTACAGAGTTTTAACATTTGTTTTCCACTAATGTTCACTGAGGTATCATAGCTGTTTCTCGGTGTGATATTCGATGAGGGATGAAACGAATTCATGATATGATTATTATTCACAGAATGATATTCTCTCTCTCTCTCTCTCTCTCTCGTGCGCATGCGTGAGCGTCTGTTGAGTGAGCGTCTGTTGAGTGAGCGAGCGTGGAGAGCGTGTGGTGAGTTTGAATGAGTTTTCTGCCCGCTGTGGCCTTTTTTTCTTAGTTGAATATCGCTATTTTTTGACGTTTAATCTGTATTTGAGTAGATAAAACAATATATATATATTTTTTTTTTTTTTGGCCGTTGGTTATCAGTGTATCACCGAGGGCATGGCGGCCCAAGGTGTTGACTCACTTGATTCATTAACACGGCGTCACGGGGTTAAAGTGACGGCCGCAGCAAGTGTGGAAGATTGTGTCTTAGCTATCGGTGAGATTGTTGGACATAAGAGTATTTTAGCAGCGTCAAGAATGAGCAATGCGGTTGTTTGTTTTTTGAACACTGTTGAAAAGGCCAATAATGTTGTAGAAAGAGGAGTTGTAATTCGTGGTCTTTTTACACCTGTGCTTTCTCTTTCAACACCTGCGAGGAAAGTTATTTTGTCTAATATTCCACCTTTTATCAAAGATGAAGCTTTGGTTAAAGAATTGTCACGTTTCGGGAAGTTAGTTGCTCCTGTGAAAAAGATCGCGATCGGGAGTAAATCGGACTTAATCAAACATGTGGTGTCTTTTAGGAGATTCACTTATATGATTTTGAGTGAGAACAGAACTGAACTGAATTTAAATCTGAAATTCAGATTTGATGATTTTGACTATACTGTCTATGTATCCACTGACACTACAATGAAGTGTTTTGGATGTGGAAAAACGGGGCATTTGGCTCGTGCTTGTCCCGAAAATACACGTACAAGACAGGACATGATAGATGAGAGTGTGGTGCAAGATGTGGAAAGTGTTGCTGGAACATCTGTGTCAGTACCTGTGATTTCAGTAAGCCTACCTGTAAATTCAGCAACTGTGAATTCAGCACAGAGTGTCAAAGACACAATTAACAAAGTTGCCTGTGAACAAACAGTTGAAACTGTTGTTAAAACTATGATGGTAGTGAAAGATTCGGATTTGACTGATAAGGGTCAGGCAAAGTCAAATGTAAGCTTGCTTCAAGAAGCTAATGTGATTTTTGAAGAATTGATGGACACACAAAGCAGTTCAACGAATTGTTTATCTGATATAGAGTCTGTATCAGACAGTGTAAATATGTGTGAAGTAGACATGGATCAAGCTGTCTTTAAAACTCCTCTAAAAAGGAGAAACAACGATAAAGAAAGAGTTTCAAAACAAGCAAGAAAAGATCAGAAAAATGATACAGATAATATTGAAAGTGAAAGTGAATTGTCTGATTCTAGTGCTTCAAGTTGTTCACAAAGCGAGTGGATATGTAATGATTACAGTGCTGAAGAAATTAAGAAGTTTTTAAAAGTAACAAAAAATCAGAGAGGAGTACAGGTTGCTGATTTTTTCCCAGACCTGAAACGGTTTGCAGAAAGTACGAAGAATCTGATGAGCGAAGGTTCCTTTCTGGATAAAGAAGTATATCGACTGAAAAAATTTGTTACAAAAATCCAAAACCAGCTGAATAATGATGATAAAGTGGCATAGATCCTTTGCCTTGAGTGGCTGTGTGTTTCTGTATAGATTATTTTTTGTAATTTTCTTTTTTTCTTTACACATGGCAGATATCCGTATAGCATCTTTAAATGTGAATGGAGCTAGAGATGATGTAAAGAGAATGCAAGTGCATGAAACAATAAGGCAGAAACAACTTGATGTTCTTTTTTTACAAGAAACACACAGTGATGATAGAAATGCTACAGACTGGATAAAAGAATGGAATGGTCATATATTTCTAAGTCATAAAACTTCACGTAGTGGAGGAGTTGCCATCATGTTTGCAAAGAAGTTTACCCCATGCTCTTTTAAGATAGAAGAAATAGTGAAGGGGAGACTTTTAAAAATTCAAGCTTTTTTTGAAAAATATGTTTTGGTTTTTATTTGTGTGTATGCTCCCACTTTTCCAATAGAGAGAGTTGCTTTTTTAGATATTCTATGCTCAACTTTAGATAAATGTAATAGCGAAGAGTATTTATTTCTTGGTGGTGATTTTAATTGTGTTGAACAAAATATTGATCGCAATCATATAGAGCCACATATGCCTTCTCGTAAGCGGCTTTGTGAAATAATAGAAAGAAACAATCTATGTGATGTCTGGAGAAGCATAAACGGAGATTCACGGCAATATACATGGGCTCATGCACACGAAAATCTATTGTCTTTAGCAAGACTAGATAGATTTTACAGTTTTAAACACCATCACAGTGTTTTTAAGAACTGTATAATAAATCCGGTTGGTTTTTCAGACCACAGTTTAGTTATTTGCAGTGTTTTCTTCAATTCTGTCTCACCAAGGAGTGCGTATTGGCATTTTAACACTGCTTTGATAAATGATGCCTTTTTTAAAGAGACTTTTGATTTTTTTTGGAAAAATTTTAAAAATGAAAAAGTTTCTTTTTCTTCTCTGCAGAGTTGGTGGGATTTTGGCAAGACTCAAATCAAGGTTTTTTGTCAACAGTATACTCAAAATATCACAAAGGAGACCGCTAAGTCAATAAGAGTTTTAGAAGCTGAAATTTTTAATCTTCAAGATATGGCACAATTAAGTGAAAATCAAGCGTATGTCGATTCTCTTTTTTTAAAGAAAACTGCTTTATCTGACCTACAAGAGATGAAGGCACAGGGGGCGCTGGTCAGATCGCGTTTTAAAACCATAGAACAGATGGATGTACCATCGAAATATTTCTTTGGTTTAGAGAAAAAGAATGGCCAGAAACGTTTTATTCATTCATTACTTTCTGAGTCTGGATCTTTGTTGTCAGACTCTAAGGAAATAAGAGAAAGAGCAGTTCGTTTTTATGAAAAACTTTACAAGTCTGAATATAAAGAAGATAAGGACTTAGAGAAGGCTTTTTTTGGACAATTACCAAAAATTTCAAAAAAAGCAAATATAGCACTTTCAAAGCCTATTGGCCTGGAAGAATTGTTTAAAGCTCTTCAAAGTATGGATAATGGTAAAGTTCCTGGATTAGATGGAATCCCGATTGAGTTTTACAAAAGTTTTTGGTCTGTTATAGGAGAAGATTTGTTATTAGTTCTTAATGACAGTTTAACAAAAGGACGATTGCCAATAAGTTGTAGAAGAGCGGTCTTGACCCTTTTGCCTAAGAAAGGTAATTTAAGTGATATAAAAAATTGGAGACCCGTGTCCTTATTGTGTTGTGATTATAAACTGTTATCTAAAGTACTAGCTACCCGTTTGGGTGAGTTTTTAGATGAAGTTATTCATCCTGACCAGTCATATTGTGTGCCTGGTAGGTCAATTTTTGACAACATTCATTTAATCAGAGACTTGTTTGATGTAACTAAAATGTTTGGTCTTGACATAGGCTTGATTTCCTTAGATCAAGAAAAAGCATTTGATCGCGTCGAACACAACTATTTGTGGAAGACGCTTCAGGCTTTTGGTTTTAACTCAGATTTTTTATCTTATGTTAAAATCCTATATTGTGATATTGAGAGTATTCTGAAGATTAATGGTGGCTTATGTGCTCCTTTCAAAGTGGGTCGAGGAGTACGACAAGGCTGTTCACTCTCAGGGTTATTATACACCCTTGCAATAGAACCACTTTTAAGTGTTTTAAGGAGAGTTCTAGAAGGAGTGCCTCTACAGAATTGTAAGATTCCTCTGTGTCTGTCTGCATATGCAGATGATGTAGTGGTGATGATTAATAAACAAAGTGATGTTGATGTATTACTTGAGACACTAAAAGATTTTGGATCAATTTCATCTGCAAGAATTAATTGGAATAAAAGTGAGGCAGTTTTGATGGGAGAGTGGAAATGTAGAGCACTACCAAATCTTCCAGGAGGTCTATGCTGGACAAGAGATGGTTTGAGATACTTGGGAGTTTTTTTAGGAAATGAAACAGTATCTCAAAAAAACTGGATTGGAACTGTTGAGAAGCTTAAGAGCCGACTTGAAAAATGGAAATGGCTTGTACCAAATTTATCATACAGAGGACGTACTTTGGTGATTAATAATTTGGTGGCTTCCTCTTTGTGGCACCGGATGGCCTGCATTGACCCACCAGCTTATTTACTTGCAAAGATCCAGTCTGTTTTATTGGACTTTTTTTGGGACAAGTTACACTGGATACCGCACAATATCTTGTATTTAAAAAAAGAAGAAGGGGGTCAAGGACTCATACATGTACAAAGCAGGACTGCGGCCTTTCGGCTACATTTCATACAACGCTTGCTTACCAGCTCAGAGAATATGGCCTGGAAGTCAGTGGCCTGTGTTATACTTCAGTCCGTTGATGAACTCTGTTTAAGCGAAAATTTATTTTTGATGGATCCAAAGAGAATCAGTACAATGGAGCTTCCTGTTTTTTATAGAAATCTGTTTAAAGTTTGGGACCTTTTTAAAGTGAAAAGAACTGAGACAGATTCTCTTTTTTGGTTACTCGAAGAACCCATGATTTATGGTGCTCGTCTGGATATCTCACATGCATGTGGACTATCAAATGGTGCTCTTATTAAATCCAAAATTGTAACACTGGGGCGTTTAATTAATGTGACTGGTCCCTATTTTAAAAATGTGGAAAATGTGGCTGCCTTATTAGGTATTAAATCAGTTCGAATTGTTGAAAGATTTCTTCAGAATTTGCAGTCTGTATTTACAGCGAAAGAGTTGAACATGCTTGAAAACTGTTTTGCTAAGAAACTTCTGCCTAGCGATAAAGATGCTTTTCCAAAGTGTTTTTTGTCCCCAAATATAGGGGAAAATTCTGGAGTTTTTTTGGAAAATGTATCCGATATGGATTTATATAAAGTTGGGGGAAAAGTTTTTTACAATGCTTGTGTAAAAGTTTTCAACAAAAAAGGGTTGCATGAAAGAGTTGATTCACCTTGGCGCACTATTCTTGAAGTTGATGAAAATGTAAAACCAGAGTGGAGGGCACTTTATAAGCCACCATTAACAAAAAGAATTGGAGACTTACAATGGAGAATTATACACGGTATAATTGCTGTTAATTCTTTTATTTCTATTTTAAATCCAAATGTTAATCAAGAGTGCTCTTTTTGTTCTCAAAGAGAAACAGTTTTTCACATGTTTATGCACTGCTCAAGACTTAAGCCTTTATTTGACTTGTTGAAGGATATTTTCATTTGTTTTGATGAGAATTTTACTGTAACAGTTTTTATTTTTGGTTTTAAATATACCAGAAGAAGACAAGATGAATGCCAATTGATTAATTTTATTGTAGGCAAGGCAAAAATGGCAGTATATGTTAGCAGAAAGAGGAAAATTGAACAAAAAGGTGATTATGATGTTGTGATGATGTTTAGAGCCATGATCAAAGCTAGACTGCTAATTGATTTTTATTTTTACAAAGCTACTAACTGTCTAGAAGCGTTTGAAAAGATATGGTGTCATAGAGGGGCATTGTGTTCTGTTATGGACAGTGAAATTGATTTTTCATATTTTCTATAAACATGATGTGATTTACATTTGAAAGTTTTAAAATTGTTAAATATTTTTGTAATAAATGTTTTTTTGAAAAATCAAAAAAAAAATCTCTCTGTCTCTCTGTCTGTCTCTCTCTCTGTCTCTCTCTCTGTCTCTCTCTTTCTCTCTGTCTGTCTGTCTCTGTCTCTCTCTCTCTCTCTCTCTCAAGATTCAAGATTCAAGATTCAAGATTCAAATAGCTTTATTGGCATGGTGAAAGAAATCTTTACATTGCCAAAGCATTCATAACACTATAAAATAAAAATAAATAATAATAAAAAGAAAATAGAAATTACATGAAAATAAACATAGCAATAAAAATATCTAATATTCTAATATTTATACAGTTGGTAGCTCTGTGCTGCTGGAGGCTCTTTGGTCGTGACAGGACCTCACGTACCGGGCAGCCAGGGCTGAGCTCGCTGGGCTCTCTCCAAGCAGGAGTGGGAGTTTGTCCAGATTTGACTTCAGATGGAAGTCTTTCTGGTGGGCTGTGAAAAGGGGATAGAAAGTGTCCCTAATGTCTGTATAAATGGGGCAGGAAGTCAAAAAGTGTAGCTCTGTTTCCACTTGATTCTCTGAGCAGTGAGGGCACAGTCGCTCTTCCCTCGGCAGCCAGCTCTGCCTGTGTCT